>NC_057814.1:220879503-221176142 GCF_018294505.1 Triticum aestivum | reverse complement strand
AGCTAAGCCCCCAAGTGAGAGGCTTGCTCACCACTCGGTAGGATTTTTCAAACTTAGGCGAGTACTGGACTGCAGCTAAGCCCCCGAGTGAGAGGCTTGCTCATCACTCGGTGGGATTTTCAAACTTAGGCGAGTACTGGACTGCGGCTAAGCCCCCGAGTGAGAGGCTTGCTCACCACTCGGTAGGATTTTTCAAACCTAGGCGAAACGGATTAGCGGCTAAGCCCCCGAGTGAAAGGCTTGCTCACCACTCGGTAGGATTTTACACACTTAGGCGAAATGGATTCACGGCTAAGTCACCCACTGGGGGATTTCAGACGCAAACAAAAGTAACAACAATCATTTAGGAAGACTGTAAAGCTCTTGTCTTTGATAGACAAACTACAAAGGTATTTCTTATTACATCTCATCCGAATGAGTACTTAAGTATAAAAGGGGCGGAGCAGCTCCGCGTTCCAAGCCCGTGGCTCGTCTTTCTGATGCTCGACATTGTAAAGATGATATGCTCCATTATGGAGAACTCTGGTGACAATGAAGGGACCTTCCCAAGCAGGGGCGAGCTTGTGTGGTTTTTGCTGATCCACTCGAAGAACCAAGTCTCCCTCTTGAAAGGCTCGGCCCCTCATGTTTCTGGCGTGGAATCGACGCAAGTCTTGCTGATAAATGGTCGACCGGATTAAGGCCATCTCTCTTTCCTCCTTTAGGAGATCGACTGCGTCCTGCCGGGCCTGTTTTGCTTCATCTTCAGAGAAGAGCTCGACTCGGGGTGCATTGTGAGGCAAGTCACTCGGTAGGACACTTCAACCCCATAAACCAAGAAGAATGGAGTTCGGCCAGTCGACCGATTGGGAGTTGTCCTCAATTCCCAAAGAACTGATGGAAGTTCATCAACCCAGGCGCCTGCTGCGTGCTTGAGATCACGCATCAGTCGGGGTTCCAGTCCTTTGAGAATCTAAGCATTTGCTCTTTCTGCTTGTCCATTCGACTAGGGGTGGGCGACTGAAGCATAGTCGACTCGTGTGCCTTGGGAAGCACAGAAGGCTCTGAACTCATCAGAATTGAAGTTCGACCCCTTGTCAGTGATGATGCTGTGCGGAACTCCATATCTAAATGTCAATTCTCTGATGAAGCTGACGGCAGTACTGGCTTCAAGATTCTTGATAGGGTTGGCTTCAATCCATTTGGTAAACTTGTCGACTGCTACAAGCACATGAGTGAAGCCGCTCCTACCAGTCCTCAGGGGTCCAACCATATCCAATCCCCAAACAGCAAAGGGCCAGACGAGTGGAATAGTCTTAGGGCTGACGCAGGCTTGTGGGAAATATTGGAGTAAAACTGGCAGCCTTCACATTTGTCGACTATATCTTTCGCCATTTCATTTGCTCGTGGCCAATAAAATCCGGCTCAGTATGCTTTGGCCACAATGGTCCGAGAGGACGCATGGTTACCACAAGTCCCCGAGTGGATGTCGTTCAGGATCACTCGACCTTCTTCTGGTGTGATGCATTTCTGGCTGACTCCGGTTACACTTTCCCTAAACAGTTATCCTTTTATCACAGTAAAGGCTTTGGATCGACGGACGATCTGTCGAGCCTCTTCTTCATCCTCTAGGAGTTCTTTCCTAAGGATATACGCAATGTATGGCACTGTCTAGTCGAGAGTGATGACCAAAACCTCCATGATCAGGTCGACCATGGCCGGGACTTCGACTTCAGTCGGATCTGTGGCGCTCTTAGGCTGCGGGGGCTCTTCAGTGAAAGGATCTTCTTGAACTGAAGGTGTATGAATGTGTTCCAAAAACACGTTGCTAGGAATGGCTTCCCTCTTGGAACCTATCTTTGCTAAATCATCGGTTGCTTGATTTTTCAGTCGGGGTATATGATGGAGCTCTAACCCCTCAAATTTCTTTTCCAACTTCCTCACTGCATTGCAGTAACCAGTCATAGCTGGGCTTCTGACGTCCCACTCCTTCATCACTTGATTGACTACCAAATCTGAGTCCCCGTAGACCAGGAGACGACGGACGCCGAGTGAGATGGCCATACGTAACCCATATAAGAGTGCTTTGTATTCTACTTCGTTATTGGAGGAATCAAAGTGAATCTGGAGAACATATCTGAGCTTGTCTCCTCGGGGAGATACCAGTACCACCCCAGCACCGGAACCATTCAACATCTTGGAACCATCAAAGAACATGGTCCAGTGCTCCGAGTGGACTTGAGTCGGCAGTTGCTGTTCGATCCACTCGGCGAGGAAATCTGCTATTGCTTGAGACTTGATAGCTTTATTTGCCTCAAACTTGATATCCAAGGGGAGAAGTTCAATCGCTCACTTTGCCACTCGACCAGTTGCATCTCTGTTGTTCAGAATCTCTGATAATGGAGCGTCGCTGACGACTGTAATGGAGTGGTCAGAGAAATAATGTGCAACCTTCTTCGTGGTCATATAAATCCCATAAACAAGCTTCTGATAATGTGGATATCTTTGCTTTGATGGAGTCAAAACTTCAGAAACATAATATACTGGGCGTTGAACTTTATAGGCTTTAGCTCTGCAAATGCTGCATCAGCTTCAGGAGTCCACTCGAACTTATCAGACTTCTTCATCAGTCGGTAAAGAGGCAATGCCTTTTCACGGAGGTGAGAAATGAATCGACTTAAGGCGGCCAAACAACCCGTAAGCTTTTGAACATCATGCACACGCACAGGGCGTTTCATTCAGAGAATGGCACCAACTTTCTCTGGGTTAGCGTCGATCCCTCATTCGGAAACGAGAAAACCGAGTAATTTTCCGCCCGGAACTCCGAATGTGCACTTTGATGGATTAAGCTTGATATCATACCTTCTGAGGCTGGCAAAAGTTTCAGCAAGGTCAGCCAGCAGGTCGGAACCTTTACGTGACTTGACCACAATGTCATCCATGTATGCTTCCACATTCCGACTGATTTGAGTGAGTAAACACTTCTGAATCATCCTTATAAATGTGGCTCCAGCATTCTTCAGGCCGAATGGCATGGTGACATAACAGAAGCACCTGAATGGAGTGATGAAAGATGTTTTTATCTCATCGGGTCCATACAGTCGGATCTGATGATACCCGGAATAAGCGTCCAAAAAGGACAAGCGCTCACACCCTGCAGTCGAGTCGACTATTTGATCGATGCGGGGGAGAGGAAAGTGATCTTTCGGGTAGGCCCGATTGATATGCTTGAAGTCGATGCACATGCGAAGTGAGTCGTCCTTCTTGGGGACCATGCCAACATTGGCTAGCCACTCGGAGTGGTAAATTTCTCGGATAAACTCAGCTGCTAGGAGCCGAGCTACTTCTTCACCGATCGCTTTTCTCTTCTGTACGGCGGACCGCCGAAGATGTTCTTTCACTGGTTTCACTTTTGGGTCGACTCGCAAACGGTGCTCAGCCAGCCCCCTGGGAACACCCGGCATGTCAGAAGGTTTCCATGCAAAGGTGTCCCAATTCTCATGGAGGAACTGGATGAGCGCTTCTTCCTATTTGGAGTCGAGCGTTGTCGAAATGTGAGTCAGAGCAGCATTGGGATCGGTCGGGTGAATATGAATCGGCTTTGTTTCACCAGACGACTGAAATGTTGAATCCGTGGCAGGCTTCTTTGCTCGCAACAAATCACTCGGATCTGTAGGCTTCTTTGCTCGCAACAAATCCGTGGCAGGCTTCTTTGCTCGCAACAAATCCATGGAAACTCATATTGCTTTCACTGAGTCTGGACATCGGAATGCCCATTCCTTTCAAGGTCTCCGCATATAGTATATCAAGCCACTACCACCATCCATCAGAACCTTAGTCAACCGAGTGCCTTCGACAACTGGGTCGACCACCAACGCTTGCCTCCCAGGGGTGGCTATGTGTGTTGGGTGATCAGACTGGTCGAATGCAATGGCAGTCTGAGACCACTTCAAATAACTGGGCATCGCTGGGGCGACCATGTTCACTTCTCCGTTGATGACTTTCAGTCAACTTTTGCTCTCAACATCAGCAAAAATCATCAGAGTTGAATTGACGTGGGGGTAACCATCATCGTCTTCTTCCTTATCCTCAACCTTGTCTGATTCTTTCTCCTTCTCCTTGGGCTATTTCTCTCGGAATTGTTGTATTAGGAGCCAACACTGTCGAGTGGTATGCTTCGGGTAAATGAGATTACCCTCCTCATCTTTTTTGGTGTGAATGTGACACGGTAAATCCAACACATCATTTCCATATTGATCTTTTACCTTCTTGGGGTTCCATGGCCCTTTGGGCTTCCCCTTGAACTTTCCTTGAGTCACGGCTAAGGCTTCTCCGGGAGCAGCTGGCTCGGCTTTGTGCTTTTGCTTCCGACTGGAGTTCCCTCCCCCGGTTTCGTGGGCGACTGTTTTGTGCTTGCCACTCTGGAGCTGATCCTCCTCTTCACCATTAGCATACTTGGTGGCAATTTCCATCATTCGACTCAGAGACATATCTCCGGTCCGACCGAACTTCAGATTCAATTCCTGATACTTGACGCCTTCCTTGAAGGCACAAACTGCTTGGTGATCAGACACATTCTCCACCGTGTGGTGCAATGTGATCCATCTCTGGATATAATCTCTCAAAGTTTCATTCGACTTCTGTACACAAGACTGTAGCTCTGTCAGCCCTGCTGGTCATTTGCATGTACCTTCAAATGTTCTGACAAAACCCGAGCGAGCTCTTCCCAGCTATAAATACTGCCAGGTGCTAGCTGATTCAACCACGCTCTGGCCGAGCCCTCTAACATCAGAGGAAGGTGTTTCATGGCCACTTCATCATTACCACCACCAATCTGCACAGCCACTCGGTAGTCCTCAAGCCAAGTGTCAGGCTTGGACTCACCAGTGAACTTGCTGACTCCAGTCGCCAACCTGAAGTTGGGAGGAATCACTGCTACTCTGATGGCTCTGCTGAAACACTCGGGACCTGAAACATGCACCCTGCTGCCGGTCGGGTAATCTCTATCGTGGCCATCTCTGTGTGCTCTGTTCCTGTCAACCAGACCTTCAACGAGAATGGATCTCGCGTCAAAGCCCGGCTCCCGGGGGTCGACTGGAATCCTTCGCCCACCACCGTGAGGGCGTCTGTCATCGTGTTACCGAGGCGCGTATGACCCACTCCTTGGGGGAGGCGTGAGTTCTCGACGACGATCATACTACTCACGGTTCCTGTACTGATCCTGTCGATCTCCACGTCCCTCACGCCTTGGAGGCGATCTTGGGCTGTGAGCCGACTGAACTATGTCTGCCATCACAGATCTACTATGAATCCTATTCCGAGACTCTGACATTGCCGTGTTCTGCTCCCCCGCCGCCCGGAGCAAAGCCCGGATCTGCATCAAACCCCTACCAGCTTCCGACTGGGAAGGCTGAATCGACTCTGCTATTCGGGCAGCAACCGTGAGATTCTGGATCGGAGTTCGATATACCTGGGTTGGAGGTGGAAATAGTTGACGTCGACTGGATTCAGGAACTCGCTGCCGAGCACGCTCGTCGAGTGCGTGCTGGAGATTCTCCAGTCGAGTGCGCTCAGCCAAGTTGGCCAGGCGCACCTCCTCCAAGGCCCGGGCCTCGGGGGTTTCTCCAACGATAGGAGTGTGAAGTGCATCCATGTTACAGCGGCGAAGCTCTTCCCTCTGCTGCGAAGAGAGGGGCTCGGGGCGGTACTCCTCGTGGGCACGCGACGGATTGCCTCCGCCATCACCACCGTTGACGTGGGGGAAGCCAGGAGGACTGCGCGGTCCGTTGACCATCAGGACTTCCGCCGCAGGGTCATTGCTGTCGCACTCGGATGCGGTCTCAACGGAGCCAGTCGAACAGACCGTAGAGAGTTTCGTCAGGCTTGATCGCCGCGACTAGAGGGGTGGCCGACTGGCGAGCCACCGCGTGCCTCACCCACCGCTGGAGCCTCGACCGACCAGAACGCTTGTGCCGGCGGGCCGCGGGGAGTGAAGACGCCACAGGAGCCGACCGATACTGGGTCGACGGCTGCCACAGGAGGACGCCGCGGACGCACGCGCGAAAGTGCATTGCCCCGCGGACGGGGAGCGCCTCGACGTCGAGTGGAGCCTCTTGGAGCCAAGCGGAGTCGTCGGCGATGAACACGAGCGCGCCGAGACGGATCTCGCGGCCCTCGGTCAATCCTCCGCCTGAAACCATGCTGATGGGGATCGGAAAAATTGCAACTTCTCCAACAAGTCGCTAAAACACCTGCCCCACGGTGGGCGCCAACTGTCGTGGTTCTAAGTCTGACAGTAGAATGGGGGGTAGGGATGTAAAGGCAAGGTCCTAGCTATGGAGAAGCTGCACGCACGCGTTTTACGAGTTCAGTCCCTTCTCGGAGGAAGTAACAGCCCTACGTCTCGGAGCCCGGAGGCGGTCGACTGGATTATATGTGTGTGTGTTACAGGGGGTGCGAACCCTTGTGCCAGTGGAGGGGGGTGGCTTATATAGAGTGCGCCAGGACCCCAGCCAGCCCACGTTACAAGGAGTTCAATGTTCATAAAGTAGGAGCGTTACAGGTAACGTCTGTAGTAAAGTAATATAAATGACTATTAAGTCTAAGAGTAAATGCCCGACCGTTGCTGCGCGGAGTGGCTTTAGATCTTCTGCACATCGAGTGGTTTAGTGGTCGAGTGACATAAACAAAGGGGGGTCTCCGAGTGAATGGTAGGTCGAGTGGATTGCACTCGACACCTTTGTTGGGTCCCCTCTATTTACTCCTGAACCTCTTTGCTTCTAGGACAAGGACCTTAGGTAGGAGGTATAGGTCGGGCCTATTACCCTACCCCAGGTCTATGTCCTCATCACCCGGCACCTCGGCCAGGAGAAGCCGAAGTCTATGTCAGCCCTCACGACACTCATGACCCGCTTTTGCGCGGGTGAGGACAGCTGGCTGGCTCGCAGCAACAACACATCAAGAAGTCATGGCAATTCAAATACCAAAGATAGTAACGGCAGACCACGTCACAACAGACACAAGCGCCGCAACAACGGTGACAACGCCGAAGACACGACAGTCAATGCCGGATTCAGTGGCTCTAAATCCGGTCAGCGGAAGAAGCCGTTCAAAAGAAGCAACCCGGGCCCATCCAGTTTGGACCGCATACTCGATCGCTCGTGTCAAATTCACGGCACCCCCGATAAGCCAGCCAATCACACCAACAGAGAATGCTGGGTGTTCAAGCAGGCCGACAAGTTGAATAATGAAAACAAGGAAAAGGGGCTGCATAGCGACGATGAGGAGGAGTCCCGGCCGCCGAACACAGGAGGACAGAAGAAATTTCCTCCCCTAGTGAAAATGGTGAACATGATATACGCAACCCATATTCCCAAGAGGGAACAGAAGCGTGCACTAAGGGACGTCTATGCGATGGAGCCAGTCGCCCCTTCAACCCATGGTCTTCTTGTTCGATCACTTTCGATCGTAGGGACCACCCCACTAGTATCCGTCATAGCGGTTCTGCCGCATTGGTCCTTGATCCCATCATTGACGGATTTCACCTCACCCGAGTCCTTATGGACGGTGGCAGCAGCCTGAACCTGCTTTATCAGGATACAGTGCGCAAAATTGGTATAGACCCCTCGAGGAGCAAACCCACTAAAACCACCTTTAAAGATGTCATCCCAGGTGTAGAGGCCCGTTGCACGGGCTCAATCACACTGGAAGTGGTCTTCGGATCTCCGGACAACTTTCGAAGCGAGGAGTTAATATTCGATATCGTCCCGTTCTGCAGTGGCTATCACGCACTGCTCGGACGAACCGCATTTGCCAGATTCAATGCGGTACCGCATTATGCATACCTCAAGCTCAAAATGCCAGGACCTCGTGGGGTTATAACAGTCAATGGAAACACAGAACGCTCGCTCCGCACGGAGGAGCACACTGCGGCCCTCGCAGCAGAAGCACAAAGCAGCCTTTTAAGGCAAACCGCCAATTCGGCGATAAAGCCCCCGGACACCTTCAAGCGAGTCCGGAGTAACCTGCAACAGGATCGCCTGGCACGTTCAGAGCTCGCCTAGCAATTCGGCCTCCGTCCTAGTCCCAGTCAAGCAACGAAATCTGTGCCGCGCGTACATAATTACGCACTAAAAATACCATTAGCATAGGCGGAGGCACGACCAGGACACGACCCACAATGCGGCTCAAACCGCCCCAGGGGCTATATACCTTTATCATTTTCTCTCTTTCAGGACCCTACTCCCTGGAACCCTTTTCGGCAGTCTGATTGCTGGATGCATTACGGGAAGGAAATACCAAGGAAGCAAGAAGCTCTGACGTACAAGGGAAATCCCAGGTGGTCTCTGATAACGATCGACGTACCTGTTTTTACATACCCATACGCAGCTTGCCCTTGGATAGGACATGTCAAATAGTCCTATTTTTTGCTTATTGCACTACTCATATACGTACACTTTGACGTATTATTTAAACAACAATGTATAGCGTTAGCCTATTATTGCATTTCTTTTTTCTCCTAGTCTGCTTATTTACGACAAATTGCACCCGTACATTCTGGTATGACCAGTGCGCCAGGGGCTTAAGTATACCCCATAAATACGGCGTGAGAAGTCCGAACACTTTCGACAGTGCGGCACCCCGAACTTATAGCATTATATGCATCAGCTCCGAATCATGTCTTGGGTCAATAGTTGGGTTTGCCCGGCTCCCATGTTTTGGTACCTTACGTTCCGCAATATCGGCTAAGGGAGCACTGGGAGAACTACTGCGATTGTGTCCCGGTTCTTCCGGACGAGCACCTCAGTAGAGAAAGCCGAAAACTGACTGTCATGATAAGGCGAGAGCTGGTCGCTGTTCGAGAGGTCTCAAGTCCTTAAAGACTCTTTCCGCTTCGGGCGAGGAGTCGGCCTTGCCCGACTTAGGCGTATATAGCGCCCCAAATTCGGCCTTCCGAATACTAGGGGCTTCGCCAAAATTTAAAATTGTAGACTTCTATGGCTAAGTGAGAGTGATAAAGCTTTATAGTCCGATTGCCTAGTTCGTTGTGCTGAACACCTCCTTCGAAGGACCCAAAATTGGGATAAAGAGTGCTCAGGTTTATCCCGAACACCTCAGTACTAGTTACATGGGGGCAGAAGCCGACGACTGGCCAACTCTCAGATTTTATAAACGGCCGCACAGAAGGTAGTATTTTAAATTAACAAGCGTTGCATAGCGCAAATGAACTCGTTTCATGTTACAGGATCACATGAGTACATTTATTCGAATATTACATCCTTAGCACATTCCTCCGCCACAAGGCGAGCACCCTTCAGGACACTGTCATAATACTTTTCGGGGTGGCAATGCTCCTTGCCCTCCGGCGGCCCCTCCTTCACCAGCTTTTCGGCGCCCAGCTTCGCCCAGTGCACCTTCGCCCGGACAAAGGCCCTGCGCGCACCCTCGATGCAGACGGACCGCTTTATGACTTCAAACCGTGGGTAGGCATTCACAAGCCGCCTCACCAGACCGAAGTAGCTACCAGGCAGGGGCTCGCCAGGCCACATCCGGACTATAAGACCCCTCATGGCCTGTTCGGCCGCCTTGTGAAGCTCGACCAGTTGCTTCAACTGGTCGCTCAAGGGCATTGGGTGTTTGGTCCCAGTATACTGAGACCAGAACAACTTCTCCGTCAAGCTCCCCTCCTCAGCCTGGTAGAACTCCGCGGCATCCGACACACTGCGGGGTAGATCTGCGAATGCTCCTGGAGAGCTCCGAACTCGGGTAAGTAAAAAGAAAGTTTCCTTCACATGCTTGCTTTGCATAATGAATGCCTTACCCGCCGCTATCTTCTTAACCGCCTCAATTTCCTGGAGGGCCTTTTGGGCTTCGGCCTTGGCATGTTGTGCGCTTTCGAGGGCCTTCGCAAGCTCGGACCCTTGCGTCTTAGAGTCAAGCTCCAAGGACTCGTGTTTCTTGACGAGAGCCTGGAGCTCTTCCTGCACCTCGCCTACTCGGGCCTCTTGTTTCTCTCGCTCGATGCGCTCCTTGGCCGCTTTGTCTTCGGCCTCGGATAGCGCCTTCTGTAGGGCCGCCACTTCGGTCGTGGCCCCTAGCAAAATTTATGACGATCCTATTATTCCAAAACCAAATTTTTCTTTATCAATATTCAGACGGGGTGTCACTTACCTTTGTTCTCTTCGAGCTGCCTCTTGGTAAGGCCGAGCTCTTCCTTGGACAGCTCAAGGTCCCGCTTCAGTGCGGCGACCTCCGCAGTACGAGCGGCGGCGGCCTGCAGTGAAGCCTGCTTATTCACATAGACACATTTTGATTAGACTCCTGCGATTATTATTTGATCCTCTATTCGGCCTTTCTTCGCGAACGCCAAACAGAGCATCAGGGGCTACGGTCTATACTGTAACAATTTCTTACAATTTGGTTACTTACCTCAAAGCCAGTTAGGAGGCTGGCATAGGCTTCAGTCAGTCCGCTCTTAGCGGACTGAACCTTCTTGACTACCGCACTCATGATAGTGTGGTGCTCTTCGTCAATGGAAGCGCCGCGAAGCACTTCCAGCAAGTTGTCCGATGCCTCTGGATGGACAGAGGCCATCGGCATAGACGGCTTGCCTCCCTTAGCGAGGGGTTGCCTGACAGAATCCGGAACCACTGGAGGTTCCGGCGCCGTATTCGGCTTGGGGCTAGACTTGCTGCCCCCGGCGTTAGGGCCCAGAGGAGTCTTGCCCCTCGTGCGCCCAGCGCTTGGAATGTCGCCTTGGGGCGCCTTCGGAACTGTCTCCCCTTGGTTCAGTTCCCTTTGAGACAACACCTCGGTGTCGTCCGTAGGGCGGGGGGAGGAGGCGGTCGGGAGTGAATCGCTGTTCATATCTGACGGGCCCAAAGAATCATCCGACGAAGATACGTTGATATGGGCTCAGGACGGGCTACATAATCATGCGCGGCGTGATAAGAAACAATACAATAAGACGTACCAAGAATTATTATGGTATCCGGATACTCACGACTTCGCGAGGGGCTTGTCCCTGGGTAACCACTCCTCGTCGCTGAAAGCGGCCGCCGTGGAGCAGTCAGGGAGGAGGGTCCTTCCCTTCTTGGACCCTTCGGCCTCCCCTGATGGGGCGGCCTTCCTTTTCCTGTCCCCCCCGGCTGGGGGGGGGGAGAACTTTCATCTTCCTCCTCCTCGTTTTCATGGGAGGAGTGCGCCTTGGTGTTTTCGGACGATGAGTCCGATATAACCTTGCGCCGGAGACCCTTCCTTGTCCCCACGGCCTACTTCTTGGCCTTCTTCTCCGGCACCTCATAAGGCGCCGGAACCAGCATCTCCGTTAGGAGAGCATCCGCTGGATCTTCGGGCAGGGGGGCTGGACAATCGATCTGCTCCGCTGTCGCTACCCAGTCCTGTTAAATGGCGTGGAGGCTTAGATCCCGCGCGTGGTTATACTGGGGAAAAGAACATCTTATGAGATATAAAAGACTTACCGGATTGGCAGGACGCTTTGCGCTGAGTCCACGGTCCTCGGTAAGGGGAGGAGGTACCTCGGCGCTCTTGAACAGCACCTTCCAGACATCCTTGTGCATCGTGTCGAAGAGCTCTTGCATCGTCTGGTGCTCGGCCGGGTTGAACTCCCACAAATTGAATGCCCGTCTTTGACACGGGAGGATCCGGCGGAAGAGCATGACTTGGACCACGTTGACAAGCTTGATTTTCTTGCTCATCATGTTTTTGACGCAGCTCTGGAGTCCGGTCAGCTCTACCGAGGAACCCCAGGATAGGCCCTTCTCTTTCCAGGAGGTGAGCCGCATGGGGATTCCGGAACGAAATTCGGGGGCCGCCACCCAGTTGGTGTCGCGCGGCTCGGTGATGTAGAACCACCCCGATTGCCACCCCTTCACGGTCTCCACATAGGAGCCTTCGAGCCAGGTGACGTTGGGCATTTTGCCCACCATGGCGCCTCTGCACTCCGCCTGCGGACCGACTACCACCTTTCGCTTCACGTTGAAGGTCTTCAGCCATAGGCCGAAGTGGGGCTTGATGCGAAGGAAGGCCTCGCACACGACGATAAACGCCGAGATGTTGAGGATGAAATTAGGGGCCAGATCATGGAAGTCCAGCCCATAGTAAAACATGAGCCCGCGGACAAACGGGTGGAGGGGAAATCCCAGTCCGCGGACGAATTGGGTAAGAAATACCACCCTCTCATGGGGTTCTGGAGTAGCAACGATCTGCCCTGCATCTGGTAGCCGGTGCGCGATATCCGCTGCCAGGTATCCGGCTCCCCGTAGCTTTGTAATGTCCTCCTCCGTAACGGAGGAGACCATCCACTTGCCTCCCGCTCCAGACATGCTTGGAGTGGTTTGAGGAGAAAATGCGAACTTGGGTGCTGGAGCTCAAGTGCGCAAGAATGGATGAGCAAGGAGGAAGAGGGCGTGGGTGAAAAAGATGAATCCTTGTCTCTTTATAAGGGTGGAAGGAACTATGCGCCTCCCCACCTGCCTGGTAAACTTGCTTATTCCCCAAGCACCGTAATTGATGGCGCGATTAGGTTACCCACACCCGTATTGATGAGAATCCCGTGATAAGGGGACACGATCTCTGCTTCGACAAGATGTGCCAAGAAAACCGCCTCGCGATGTGTGCAGTGGCTGGTTGAGAAAAACGGTTCGAATAATGACCGGGCCATGGTGTGATGTCATGCCGCAGAATGTGTCAGCAGATTAGATTTGTGGAAATATTATTCTCTCTATGGTGGTATGTGGAATTTGTTTTGCAGAGCCGGACACTATCCTTGTGTTCAAAATCTTCTATGGAATATTCAGAGGAGGAACCCGCCTTGCAATGCCAAAGACAATCTGCGCGCCGGACTCGTCGTCATTGAAGCTTGGTTCAGGGGTTACTGAGGGAGTCCTGGATTAGGGGGTCCTCGGATAGCCGGACTATATCCTTTGGCCGGACTGTTGGACTATGAAGATACAAGATTGAAGACTTCGTCCCGTGTCCGGATGGAACTCTCCTTGGCGTGGAAGGCAAGCTTGGCAATATGGATATGTAGATCTCCGCCCTTGTAACCGACTCTGTGTAACCCTAGCCCCCTCCGGTGTCTATATAAACCGGAGGGTTTAGTCCGTAGGACAACAACAATCATACCATAGGCTAGCATCTAGGGTTTAGCCTCTACGATCTCGTGGTACATCAACTCTTGTAATACTCATATCATCAAGATCAATCAAGCAGGAAGTAGGGTATTACCTCCATCGAGAGGGCCCGAACCTGGGTAAACAACGTGTCCCCCGCCTCCTGTTACCATCCGCCTTAGACGCACAGTTCGGGACCCCCTACCCGAGATCCGCCGGTTTTGACACCGACACTCGTGCACTCTCCGGACTCCGTTTTCTTGCACGATACGTATTTTGGTCGGTAAAAATTCATTATATAATATCCCGGAGGTTTTGACTCCTGTACCACGCAAATGTCCTCTGTTCTTGTTTCGAGCTGTTTTCTGCCAGGGTTGTCAAGGCCAGGCATCATGTCATCCTCCTCCTCCAACAATGGTGACAACGATGCTTGGCCAATGAAGATAGAGCTGAAGAGGGAAGAACCTGGGGAGATAAACAAGGATGAAGGGATCAAGAAGGCCACGGAGGACCAAGTTCCGGCAGCAGGAGACACCCTTCAACTTGATCACAATCTTCTTACCCCAACTGAGATCTAAGCTTTCAAGATGATTGAGTTAGCTCGTATACAAAACAATTATCTCACACGTGAAAATATTTTGTTGAAGGAGCATATCGTCGCACTCAAGGGCATTATCCGCAAGTTGGAAGATCTCTTACGCTCGATGTGCGATTACCCATCATCAACCACTCCACCTTTTTCACCAGCAAATGAGATATAATCTCATGGGTATGGGCACTCCCCTTGGCAACTGACAAGCTTGGGGGAGATGCCCCGGTATCGTATCACCACCACATCTCCTTTCTTTACCTTTTTCTTGGTTCGATCCTATTAGTAGTATCTTGATCTAGTAGAATAAAATTTTGGTATGATCTAGTTTTGAGTTTTGCTTTATGATCTTTCTTTGTAATCGAGTCCGTGAGCTATATATAATAAAGATTAGTGTTGAGTTGAGGGCTTGATTATCTAGCTATGATCTGGAGTGAATAAAGGAAAGAAAAACAAAAGAATAAAAAGAAATAATAAAAAGAGATCATATTGATCTTATTGAGAGTAATGACTTCACATAGAAAGAGTATGATGATTAAAAGTTGTTGAGAGTTGTCAAACATAGCTTTGGTTATCGTTGCAATTAATAGGAAGTAATAAAGAAAGAGAGGTTTCACATATAAATATACTATCTTGGACATCTTTTATGATTGGGAGCACTCATTAAAATATGACATGCTAAAGAGTTGATGTTGGACAAGGAAGACAACGTAATGGGTTATGTTTTCTTATATCTGAGATAAAGTATATTGTCATGGATCATCCAACATGTTGAGCTTGCCTTTCCCGCTCATGCTAGCCAAATTCTTTGCACCAAGTAGAGATACTACTTGTCCTTCCAAATACCCTTATACCCAGTTTTGCCATAAGAGTCCACCATACCTACCTATGGATTGGGTAAGATCCTTCAAGTAAGTTGTCATCGGTGCAAGCAATAAAAATTGCTCTCTAAATATGTATGATTGATTGGTGTGGAGGAAATAAGCTTTATACGATCTTGTGATGTGGAAGAAATAAAAGCGACGGACTGCATAATAAAGGTTCATATCACAAGTGGCAATATAAAGTGACGTTCTTTCGCATTAAGATTTTGTGCATCCAACCTTCAAAGCGCATGGCAACCTCTGCTTCCCTCTGCGAAGGGCCTATCTTTTATTATTACCTTCTACCTTATGCAAGAGTCATGGTGATCTTCACCTTTTCTTTTTTTACATTTTATCCTTTGGCAAGAACATGATGTTGGAAAGATCCTGATATATATATATCTAATTGGATGTGGGTTAGCATGAGTTATTATTGTTGACATTACCCTTGAGGTAAAAGGTGGGGAGGCGAAACTATAAGCCCCTATCTTTCTCTGTGTCCGGTTAAAACTCCGTAACCACAAGTATTGCGTGAGTGTTAGCAATTATGGAAGACTAAATGATAGTTGAGTATGTGGACTTGCTAGAAAGCTCTGACATAGACTCTTTCTGATGTTATGATAAATTGCATTGTGACTGAGATTATAGTTTGTTAGTTCTCAATAAAGTTTCTGATTCATACTTTGCATTGTGAATAGATTATTACTTGAGCATAAGAAATCATATGACAATATCCATATATATGTTGCTGTTATGAGAATAATCATGATGCCCTCATGTCCGTATATTTTTTATCGACACCTCTACCTCTAAACATGTGGGAATATTTATCGTTATCGGCTTCGCTTGAGGACAAGCGAGGTATAAGCTTGGGGGAGTTGATACGTCCATTTTGCATCATGCTTTTATATCGATATTTATTGCATTATTGGCTGTTATTACACATTATGTCACAATACTTATGCCTATTCTCTCTTATTTTACAAGGTTTACGTAAGGAGGGAGAATGCCGGCAGCTGGAATTCTGGGCTGGAAAAGGAGCAAATAATAGAGACCTATTCTGCACAACTCCGAAAGTCCTGAAACTCCAGAAAAGTTATTTTTGGAAATAATAAAAAATACTGAGCGGAAGAAATACGTCAGGGGGGGCTCCACCTGTCCACGAGGGTGGGGGCGCGCCCTACCCCCTGGGCGCGCCCCCTGCCTCGTGGGCCCCCTGTTGGCCCTCCGGTGCCCATCTTCTGCTATCTGAAGTCTTTCGTCTGAAGAAAAATCATAAGCAAGCTTTCGGGATGAGACTCCGCCGCCACGAGGCGGAACCTTGGCGGAACCAATCTTGGGCTCCGGCAGAGCTGTTCTGCCGGGGACACTTCCCTCCGGGAGGGGGAAATCATCGCCATCGTCATCACCAACGCTCCTCTCATGGTGAGAGGGCAATCTCCATCAACATCTTCACCAGCACCATCTCCTCTCAAACCCTAGTTCATCTCTTGTATCCAATTCTTGTCTCTAAGTCTGGGATTGGTACCTGTAGGTTGCTAGTAGTGTTGATTACTCCTTGTAGTTGATGCTAGTTGGTTTATTTGGTGGAAGATCATATGTTCAGATCCTATATGCATATTAATACCCCTCTGATTATGAACATGAATATGCTTTGTGAGTAGTTACGTTTGTTCCTGAGGACATGGGAGAAGTCTTGCTATTAGTAGTCATGTGAATTTGGTATTCGTTCGATATTTTGATGAGATGTATGTTGTCTATCCTCTAGTGGTGTTATGTGAATGTCGACTACATAACACTTCACCATTATTTGGGCCTAGAGGAAGGCATTGGGAAGTAAAAAGTAGATATGGGTTGCTAGAGTGACAGAAGCATAAACCCTAGTTTATGCGTTGCTTCGTAAGGGGCTGATTTGGATCCATATGTTTCATGCTATGGTTTGGTTGACCTTAATACTTTTGTTGTAGTTGTGGATGCTTGCAATAGAGGTTAATCATAAGTGGGATGCTTGTCCAAGTAAGGGCAGCACCCAAGCACCGGTCCACCCACATATCAAATTATCAAAGTACGGAACGCGAATCATATGAACGTGATGAAAACTAGCTTGACGATAATTCCCATGTGTCCTCAGGAGCGGTTTTCTCTATATAAGAGTTTGTCCAGGCTTGTCCTTTGCTACAAAAAGGATTGGGCCACCTTGCTGCACTTTATTTACTTTTGTTACTTGTTGCTCGTTACAAATTATCCTATCACAAAACTATCTGTTACCTATAATTTCAGTGCTTGCAGAGAATCCCTTGCTGAAAACCGCTTATCATTTCCTTCCGCTCCTCGTTGGGTTCGACACTCTTACTTATCAAAAGGACTATGATAGATCCCCTATACTTGTGGGTCATCAGCCCCCTCTTTCCTTCCCCTCCTAGTTGGACTAGGAAAGGGGGAACTTACTCCTTGTAGGAGTAGGATTCCCCCCTTGGGGCGCACCCTATGAGGCCGCCGACCCCCTCCCCTTGCTGCTTTATATACAAGGGAGGAGGCACCCCATAGAGACACAAGTTGATTGTTTAGCCGTGTGCGGTGCCCCCCTCCACAGATTTCCACCTCGGTCATATCGTTGTAGTGCTTAGGCGAAGCCCTGTGTCGGTAACTTCATCATCACCGTCATCACGCCGTCGTGCTGACGAAACTCTCCCTCGACCTCAGCTGGATCTAGAGTTCGTGGGACGTCACCGAGCTGAACGGGTGCAGATAGCGGAGGTGCCGTACTTTCGGTACTAGGATCGGTCGGATCGTGAAGACGTACGACTACGTCAACCGCGTTGTCATAACGCTTCCGCTTTCGGTCTACGAGGGTACGTGGACAACACTCTCCCCTCTCGTTGCTATGCATCACCTAGATGGATCTTGCGTGTGCGTAGGAATTTTTTTGAAATTACTGCGTTTCCCAACTGTGTCATCCGAGCCAGGTTTATGCGTAGATGTTATGTGCACGAGTAGAACACAAAGAGTTGTGGGCGATAATAGTCATACTGCTTACCAGCATGTCATACTTTGATTCGGCGTTATTGTTGTATGAAGCGGCCCAGACCGACATTACGTGAACGCTTACAAGAGACTGGTACTACCGACGTGCTTCGCACATAGGTGGCTGATACGTCTCCAACGTATCTATAATTTTTTATTGTTCCATGCTATATTATATTCTGTTTTGGACATTAATGGGCTTTATTATACACTTTTATACTTTTTTTGGGACTAACCTATTAACCGGAGGCCCAGCCCAGAATTGCTGTTTTTTTGCCTATTTCAGAGTTTCGCAGAAAAAGAATATCAAACGGAGTCCAAACGGAATGAAACCTTCGGGAACGTGATTTTCGGAACGAACGTGATCCAGAGGACTTGGACCCTATGTCAAGACATCAACCAGGAGGGCACGAGGTAGGGGGGCGCGCCTACCCCCTGGGCGTGCCCTCCACCCTCGTGGGCCCCATGTTGCTCCACCGACGTACTTCTTCCTCCTATATATACCTACGTACCCCCAAACTACCAGATACGGAGCCAAAAACCTAATTCCACCGCCGCAACCTTCTGTACCCGTGAGATCCCATCTTGGGGTCTTTTCCGGAGCTCCGCCGGAGGGGGCATTGATCACGGAGGGCTTCTACATCAACACCATAGCCTCTCCGATGATGTGTGAGTAGTTTACCTCAGACCTTCGGGTCCATAGTTATTAGCTAGATGGCTTCTTCTCTCTTTTTGGATCTCAATACAATGTTCTCCCCCTCTCTTGTGGAGATCTATTCGATGTAATCTTCTTTTGCGGTGTGTTTGTTGAGACCGATTAATTGTGCGTTTATGATCAAGTTTATCTATGAACAATATTTGAATCCTCTCTGAATTCTTTTATGTATGATTGGTTATCTTTGCAAGTCTCTTCGAATTATCAGTTTGGTTTGGCCTACTAGATTGATCTTTCTTGCAATGGGAGAAGTGCTTAGATTTGGGTTCAATCTTGCGGTGTCCTTTCCCAGTGACAGTAGGGGCAGCAAGGCACGTATTGTATTGTTGCCATCGAGGATAACAAGATGGGGTTTATATCATATTGCATGAGTTTATCCCTCTACATCATGTCATCTTGCTTAAAGCGTTACTCTGTTCTTATGAACTTAATACTCTAGATGCATGCTGGATAGCGGTCGATGTGTGGAGTAATAGTAGTAGATGCAGGCAGGAGTCGGTCTACTTGTCACGGACGTGATGCCTATATACATGATTATACCTAGATACTCTCATAACTATGCTAAATTCTGTCAATTGCTCAACGGTAATTTGTTCACCCACCGTAATACTTATGCTCTCGAGAGAAGCCACTAGTGAAACCTATGGCCCCCGGGTCTATTTTCCATCATATTAATCTTCCAACACTTAGTTATTTTTATTGCCTTTTATTTTACTTTGCATCTTTATCATAAAAATACCAAAAATATTTTCTTATCATATCTATCAGATCTCACTCTCGTAAGTGACCGTGAAGGGATTGACAACCCCTTTATTGCGTTGGCTGCGAGGATTTATTTGTTTGTGTAGGTGCGAGGGACTCGTGCGTGGCCTCCTACTGGATTGATACCTTTGTTCTCAAAAATTGAGGGAAATACTTACGCTACTTTACTACATCACCCTTTCCTCTTCAAGGGAAAACCAACGCAGTGCTCAAGAGGTAGCAAGAAGGATTTCTGGCGCCATTGCCGGGGAGGCTTACGCAAGGTCAAGTCAAATTTGGACTCCCGACAACGAGCCATTTCGGGCGCCGTTGCCGGGGAGTCTACGCAAAAGTCAACATACCAAGTACCCATCACAAACCCTTATCTCCTGCATTACATTATTTGCCATTTGCCTCTCGTTTTCCTCTCCCCCACTTCACCCTTGCCGTTTATTCGCCCTCTCTTTTCCGTTTGCCTTCCTCTTTCTTTTTTCTCCTTGCACCTTCTGCAGTTATGTCTGAAATTGGGGAAACTATTATCAATATGGACAATAGTAATAATATGGAAAATTCTGATGCTCCTGCTGAAGAACCCCCTATCTTGCATACAAAAAAGTTCCAAATTGGTAGTGGTAATATTATTGGAAAAGGGGTTATTCAAGATTTCTTTACTTGTGCCAGTGCTTTGCCTTCTATGGGCAGTTCTATTCTTCATAGAACTAGTAGTCTTGCGGACGCTATTGCCATGCTTGTAGTTGAACTTGAAAGGCAATTTATGCACATGTACCCTTGCATACAAATGATTCTCCTAGAATTTTCTAATATCGAGCATTCTTCTGTTAAGCGTGCCGCTACTATCTTTTTGGCTCATGAGTTCAGATTTATAATAAAAGAGGCCAAATAAATCTTTGCACATTATAGGGTGGACGCTGGACGTGCTCCCATAGAAACTATCCTATTTGATCAAGAAGAAATAATGCGTTTTCAATCTCTAGACTATGTTGCTTTCAATGAGAACCTTAGAAAAAAGGTTCCTACCAATGTTCTAGTTGATAGAATTTCTGAACTTAATAATGATTTTGCTATTCGAAATAATGAGCTAGGATATTCTCTCGAGTATAGGCTCACAAAGTTCTGTCAAAAGAATGCATATAATGATGAATTGGTTGTGCAATACGAAGGGCCGAAGGAGGAACCTATACCTCCTAAAGTTGATCTTTGGGACTTTTGTCCCATTAAATTTAGCCCTTTTGATTACTTTTGCTTGCCTGAAAGAAAATTCGCTGCTGAACGTAGAGAATATGAAATGAGTTTTAATGATCTATCTTATTATTAAGGCAATACCTAGATCTATCCTTGCTATTATGCCTAGCTAGGGGCGTTAAACGGTAGCGCTTGTTGGGAGGCAACCCAATTTTATTTTTTTTGTTTTTTGCTTTTTGCTCCTGGCTAGGAATAAATATTTGATCTAGCCTCTGGTTAGACTTGTTTTTATGTTTTAATTAGTGTTTGTGCCAAGTTAAATCTATAGGATCTTCTTGGATGATAGTTATTTGATCTTGCTGAAAATTCCAGAAACTTTATGTTCACGAAAATAATTGTTAAAAATCACCAGAACGTGATAAAATATTGATTCCAATTGCTGCTGATCAATAAACAAATTATCTAGGTCGTCCTATTCTGGCTGAATTTTTGGAGTTCCAGAAGTTTGCGTTAGTTACAGATTACTACAGACTGTTCTGTTTTTGACAGATTCTGTTTTTCGTGTGTTGTTTGCTTATTTTGATGAATCTATGGCTAGTAAAATAGTTTATAAACCATAGAGAAGTTGGAATACAGTAGGTTTAACACCAATATAAATAAAGAATGAGTTCATTACAGTACCTTGAAGTGGTGTTTTGTTTTCTTTCGCTAACGGAACTCACGAGATTTTCTGCTGAGTTTTGTGTTGTGAAGTTTTCAAGTTTTGGGTGAAAGATTTGATGGATTATGGAACAAGGAGTGGCAAGAGCCTAAGCTTGGGGATGCCCATGGCACCCCAAGATAATCTATGGACACCTAAAAGGCAAAGCTTGGGGATGCCCCGGAAGGCATCCCCTCTTTCGTCTACTTCCATCGGTAACTTTACTTGGAGCTATATTTTTATTCACCACATGATATGTGTTTTGCTTGGAGCGTCTTATATTATTTGAGTCTTTGTTTTTAGTTTACCACAATCATCCTTGCTGTACACACCTTTTAGAGAGACACACTTGATTCGGAATTTGTTAGAATACTCTATGTGCTTCACTTATATCTTTTGAGTTATATAGTTTTGCTCTAGTACTTCACTTATATCTTTTAGAGCACGGCGGTAGATTTGTTTTATAGAAACTATTGTTCTCTCATGCTTCACTTATATCTTTTTGAGAGTCCTATGAAATAGCATGGCAATTTGCTTCAACTAAATATCATGAGAAATTTGATACTAGATGATTTTTTTGAGATATAAAGGTGGTAATATCATATTAGTGCTAGTTGAGTAATTGTGGAATTGAAAATTACTTGTGTTGGAGTTTGTGATTCCCGTAGCATGCACGTATGGTGAACTGTTATGTAACGAAGTCGGAGCATGAGGTATTTATTGATTGTCATCCTTTGTGTAGCGGTCGGGATCGCGCGATGGTTAACTCCTACCAACCCTTCCTCTAGGAGCATGCGTAGTAGTACTTTGCTTCGAGGGCTAATAAATTTTTGCAATAAGTATATGAGTTCTTTATGACTAATGTGAGTCCATGGATTATACACACACTTACCTTTCCGCAATTTTCTAGCCTCTTCGGTACCGTGCATTGCCCTTTCTCACCTTGAGATTTGGTGCAAACTTCGGCGGTGCATCCAAACCCCGTGATACGATACGCTCTATCACACATAAACCTCCTTATATCTTCCTCAAAGCAGCCACCATACCTACCTATTATGGCATTTCCATAGCCACTACGAGATATATTGCCATGGAACTTTCCATCGTTTCGTTTATCATGACACGTTCCATCATTGTCATATTGCTTTGCATGATCATGTAGTTGACATTGTATTTGTGGCAAAGCCACCATTCATAATTTTTTCATACATGTCACTCTTGATTCATTGCATATCCCGGTACACCGCCGGAGGCATCCACATAGAGTCATATTTTGTCCTAAGTATTGAGTTGTAATTCATGAGTTGTAAGTAAATAAAAGTGTGATGATGATCATTATTAGAGCATTGTCCCAAATGAGGAAAGGATGATGGAGACTATGATTCCCCCACAAGTCGGGATGAGACTCCGGACTAAATAAAAAAATAAAAAAAGAGGCCATAAAAAAGGGGAAAAGGTCCAAATAAAAAAATGAAATGAGAGAAAAAGAGAGAAGGGACAATGTTACTATCCTTTACCACACTTGTGCTTCAAAGTAGCACCGTGATCTTCATAATAGAGAGTCTCTTATTTTGTCACTTTCATATACTAGTGGGAAATTTCATTATAGAACTTGGCTTATATATTCCAATGATGGGCTTCCTCAAAATGCCCGAGGTCTTCGTGAGCAAGCAAGTTGGATGCACACCCACTTAGTTTCTTTTTGAGATTTCATACACTTATAGCTCTAGTGCATCCGTTGCATGGCAATCCCTAGTCCTTGCATTAACATCAATTGATGGGCATCTCCATAGCCCATTGATTAGCCTCGTTATTGTGAGACTTTCTCATTTTTTGTCTTCCCACATAACCCCTACCGTTATACCTTATTCCACCATAGTGCTATATCCATGGCTTGCGCTCATGTATTGCGTAAGAATTGAAAAGGCTGAAGCGCGTTAAAAGTATGAACCAATTGCTTGGCTAAAACCGGGGTTGTACATGATATGAATATTTTGTGTGGGGAAGATGGAGCATAGCCAGACTATATGATTTTGTAGGGATAACTTGTTTTGGCTATGTTATTTTGATAAGACATAATTGCTTGGTTAGCATGCTTGAAGTATTATTGTTTTTATGTCAACATTAAACTCTTATCCCGAATCATATTAAAACTGAACATTCGTGCCACAATAAGAAGAATTACATTGAAATTATGCTAAGTAGCATTCCACATCAAAAATTCTGTTTTTATCATTTACCTACTCGAGGACGAGCAGGAATTAAGCTTGGGGATGCTTGATACGTCTCCAACGTATCTATAATTTTTGATTGTTCCATGCTATATTATATTCTGTTTTGGACATTAATGGGATTTATTATACACTTTTATACTATTTTTGGGACTAACCAATTAACCGGAGGCCCAACCCAGAATTGCTGTTTTTTGCCTATTTCAGAGTTTCGCAGAAAAAGAATATCAAACGGAGACCAAACGAAATGAAACCTTCGGGAACATGATTTTCGGAACGAACGTGATCCAGAGGACTTGGACCCTACGTCAAGACATCAACCAGGAGGGCACGAGGTAGGGGGGCGCGCCCTCCACCCTCGTGGGCCCCACGTTGCTCCACCGATGTAGTTCTTCCTCCTATATATACCTACGTACCCCCAAACTACCAGATACGGAGCCAAAAACCTAATTCCACCGCCGCAACCTTCTGTACCCGTGAGATCCCATCTTGGGGCCTTTTCCGGAGCTCCGCCGGAGGGGGCATCGATCACGGAGGGCTTCTACATCAAGACCATAGCCTCTCCGATGATGTGTGAGTAGTTTACCTCAGACATTCGGGTCCATAGTTATTAGCTAGATGGCTTCTTCTCTCTTTTTGGATCTCAATACAATGTTCTTCCCCTCTCTTGTGGAGATCTATTCGATGTAATCTTCTTTTGCGGTGTGTTTGTTGGGACCGATGAATTGTGGGTTTATGATCAAGTTTATCTATGAACAATATTTGAATCTTCTCTGAATTCTTTTATGTATGATTGGTTATCTTTGCAAGTCTCTTCCAATTATCAGTTTGGTTTGGCCTACTAGATTGATCTTTCTTGCAATGGGAGAAGTGCTTAGCTTTGGGTTCAATCTTGCGGTGTCCTTTCCCAGTGATAGTAGGGGTTGCAAGGCACGTATTGTATTGTTGCCATCGAGGATAACAAGATGGGGTTTATATCATATTGCATGAGTTTATCCCTCTACATCATGTCATCTTGCTTAAAGTGTTACTCTGTTCTTATGAACTTAATACTCTAGATGCATGCTGGATATCGGTCGATGTGTGGAGTAATAGTAGTAGATGCAGGCAGGAGTCGGTCTACTTGTCACGGACGTGATGCCTATATACATGATCATACCTAGATACTCTCATAACTATGCTCAATTGTGTCAATTGGTCAACGATAATTTGTTCACCCACCGTAATACTAATGCTCTCGAGAGAAGCCACTAGTGAAACCTATGGCCCCCGGGTCTATTTTCCATCATATTAATCTTCCAACACTTAGTTATTTTTATTGCCTTTTATTTTACTTTGCATCTTTATCATAAAAATACCAAAAATATTATCTTATCATATCTATTAGATCTCACTCTCATAAGTGACTGTGAAGGGATTGACAACCCCTTTATTGCGTTGGTTGCGAGGATTTATTTGTTTGTGTAGGTGCGAGGGACTCGTGCGTGGCCTCCTACTAGATTGATACCTTGGTTCTCAAAAACTAAGGGAAATACTTACGCTACTTTACTGCATCACCCTTTCCTCTTCAAGGTAAAACCAACGCAGTGCTCAAGAGGTAGCAGTGGCTAGTGGGTGACTATTTCTCCAACTTTAGTTGAATCGAGTGTGGCTACGACCGGTCCTTGTTGAAGGTTAAAACAGCACACTTGACGAAAAATCGTTGTGGTTTTGATGCGTAGGTAAGAACAGTTCTTGCTCAGCCCGTAGCAGCCACGTAAAACTTGCAACAACAAAGTAGGGGACGTCTAACTTGTTTTTGTAGGGCATGTTGTGATGTGATATGGTCAAGACATGATGCTAAATTTTATTGTATGAGATGATCATGTTTTCTAACAGAGTTATCGGCAACTGGCAGGAGCCATATGCTTGTCGCTTTATTATATGAAATGCAATCGCCATGTATTGACTTTACTTTATCACTAAGCGGTAGCGATAGTCGTAGAAGCAATAGTTGGCGAGACGACAACGATGCTACGATGGAGATCAAGGTGTCGCGCCGGTGACGATGGTGATCATGACGGTGCTTTGGAGATGGAGATCAAAGGCACAAGATGATGATGGCCATATCATATCACTTATATTGATTGCATGTGATGTTTATCCTTTATGCATCTTATTTTGCTTAGTTCGGCGGTAGAATTATAAGATGATCTCTCACTAAATTTCAAGGTACAAGTGTTCTCCCTGAGTATGCATCAATGTGAAAGTTCGTCGTGCCGAGACACCACATGATGATGGGGTGTGATAAGCTCTACGTTCACATACAACGGGTGCAAGCCAGTTGTGCACACGCAGAATACTCGGGTTAAACTTGACGAGCCTAGCATATGCAGATATGGCCTCGGAACACTAAGACCGAAAGGTCAAGCGTGAATCATATAGTAGATATGATCAACATAGTGATGTTCACCATTGAAAACTACTCCATCTCACGTGATGACCGGACATGGTTTAGTTTATTTGGATCACGTGATTACTTAGATGATTAGAGGGATGTCTATCTAAGTGGGAGTTCTTAAGTAATATGATTAATTGAACTTTAATTTATCATGAACTTACTCCTGGTAGTATTAGCATATCTATGTTGTAGATCAATAGCTCGCGATGTAGCTCCCCGTTTATTTTTTATATGTTCCTAGAGAAATATAAGTTGAAAGATGATAGTAGCAATGATGCGGACTTGATCCGTGATCTGAGGATTTTCCTCATTGCTGCACAGAAGAATTATGTCCTTGATGCACCGCTAGGTGACAGACCTATTGCAGGAGCAGATGCAGATGTTATGAACGTATGACAAAGCTCGGTATGATGACTACTTGATAGTTTAGTGCACCAAGCTTTACGGCTTAGAACCAGGATTAAAAAAAACGTTTTGAACACCACGGAGCATATGAGATGCTCCAAGAGTTGAAATTGGTATTTCATACTCATGCCCGAATCAAGAGGTATGAGACCTCTGACAGTACTTTGCCTACAAGATGGAGGAGAATAGCTCAACCAGTGAGCATGTGCTCAGATTGTCTGGGTACTACAATCGCTTGAATCAAGTGGGAGTTAATCTTCCAGATAATATAGTGATTGATAGTGTTCTCTAGTCACTATCTCCAAGTTACTAGAACTTCGTGATAAACTATAATATGCAAGGGATGACAAAAGTAATTCCCGAGCTCTTCGCGATGCTGAAATCGGCGAAGGTAGAAATCAAGAAAAGCATCAAGTGTTGATGGTTAACAAGACCACTAGTTTCAAGAAAAGGGCAAAGGGATAGAAAGGGAACTTCAAGAAGAATGACAAACAAGTTGTCACTCCCGTGAAGAATCCCAAAGCTAGACCCAAATCGGAGAAATGTGTCTTCATAGGATACCCAAAGGAAACTGTTGGGTACACCTTCTATCATAGATCCGAAGGCAAGATATGCGTTGCTAAAATGGATACTTTATAGAGAAGGAGTTTCTCTCGAAAGACGTGAGTGGGAGGAAAGTAGAACTTGATGAGGTAATTGTACCTCCTCCCAAATTGGAAAGTAGTTCATCACAGAAATCAGTTCCAGTGATGCCTACACCAATTAGTGAGGAAGTTAATGAGGATGATCATGAAACTTCAGATCAAGTTACTACCGGACCCCGTAGGTCAACCAAAGTACGTTCGGCACTAGAGTGGTACGATAATCCGGTTCTGGAAGTCATGTTACTAGACCATGACGAACCTGAGAACTATGAGGAAACGATGATGAACCCAGATTCCGCAAAATGGTTTAAGGCCATGAAATCTGAGATGGGATCCATGTATGAGAACAAAGTGTGGACTTTGGTTGACTTGCCCGATGATCGGCAAGCCATAGAGAATAAATGGATCTTCAAGAGGAAGAGGACGCTGATAGTAGTGTTACGATCAACAAAGATCGAATTGTCGAAAAAAATGTTTTCAACAAGTTCAAGGTGTTGAATACGATAGATTTTCTCACTCGTATTGATGCTTAAGTCTGTCCGAATCATGTTAGCAATTGCCGCATTTTATGAAATCTGGAAAATGGATGTCAAAACTACATTGCTTAATGGATTTCTTAAAGAAGAGTTGTATATGATGCAACCAGAAGGTTTTGTTGATCCTAAAGGTACTAAAAAAATGTGCAAAGCTCCAGCGATCCATCTATGGACAGGTGCAAGCAACTCGGAGTTGGAATATACGCTTTGATGAGTTGATCAAATCATATAGTTTTATACAGACTTGCGGTGAAGCTTGTATTTACAAGAAAGTGAGTGGGAGCACTACAACCTTTCTGATAAGTATATGTGAATGACATATTGTTGATCAGAAATGATGTAGAATTTTCTGGAAAGCATAAAGGAGTGTTTGAAAGGAGTTTTTCAAAGAAAGACCTCGGTGAAGCTGCTTACATATTGAGCATCAAGATCTATAGGGATCGATCAAGACGCTAGATAAATTTTTTCAATGAGTACATACCTTGACAAGTTTTTGAAGTAGTTCAAAATGGAACAGTCAAAGAAGGAGTTCTTACCTGTGTTGCAAGGTGTGAAGTTGAGTAAAGACTCAAAACCCGACCACGGCAGAAAATAGAAAGAGAATGAAAATTCATTCCCTATGCCTCACTCATAGGTTCTATGAAGTATGCTATGCTGTCTCCCAGACCTATTGTGAACCTCACCATGAGTTTGGTAAGAGGGTACAATAGTGATCCAGGAGTGGATCACTTAAACAACGGTCAAAATTATCCTTAGAAGACTAAAGGAGATGTTTCTCGGTTATGGAGGTGATAAAGAGTTCGTCGTAAAGAGTTACGTCGATGCAAGCTTTTACACCGATCCGGATGACTCTGAGTCTCAATCTGGATACATATTGAAAGTGGGAGCAATTAGCTAGAGTAACTCCATGCAGAGCATTGTCGACATAGAAAATTTGCAAAATACATACGGCTCTGAATGTGACAGACCCATTGACTAAGCTTCTCTCACAAGCAAAACATGATCACACCTTAGTACTCTTTGGGTGTTAATCACATAGCGATGTGAACAAGATTATTGACTCTGGTAAAACCCTTTGGGTATTAGTCACATGGCGATGTGACCTAATCACATGGTGATGTGAACTATTGGTGTTAAATCACATGGCGAGGTGAAGTAGATTATTGACTCTAGTGCAAGTGGGAGACTGAAGGAAATATGCCCTAGAGGCAATAATAAAGTAATTATTTATTTCCTTATTTCATGATAAATTTTTATTATTCATGCTAGAATTGTATTAACCGGAAACTTAATACATGTGTGAATACATAGACAAACATAGTGTCACTAGTATGCCTCTACTTTGACTAGCTGATTAATCAAAGATGGTTAAGTTTCCTAGCCATAGACATGTGTTGTCATTTGATTAACGGGATCACATCATTAGAGAATGATGTGATTGACTTGACCCATCCGTTAGCTTAGCAAGATGATCGTTTAGTTTGTTGCTATTGCTTTCTTCATGACTTATACATGTTCCTGTGACTATGAGATTATGCAACTCCTGAATACCGGAGGAACACTTTGTGTGCTATCAAATGTCACAACGTAACTAGGTGATTATAAAGATGCTCTACAGGTGTCTCCGATGGTGTTTGTTTAGTTGGCATAGATCGAGATTAGGATTTGTCACTCCGATTGTCGGAGAGGTATCTCTGGGCCCTCTCGGTAATGCACATCACTATAAGCCTTGCAAGCAATGTGACTAATGAGTTAGTTGCGGGATGATGCATTACGGAACGAGTAAAGAGACTTTCTAGTAACTAGATTGAACTAGGTATTGAGATACCGACGATCAAATCTCGGGCAAGTAACATACCGATGACAAAGGGAACAACGTATGTTGTTATGCGGTTTGACCGATAAAGATCTTCGTAGAATATGTAGGAACCAATATGAGCATCCAGGTTCCGCTATTGGTTATTGACTAGGGACGAGTCTCAGTCATGTCTACATAGTTCTCGAACCCGTAGGGTCCGCATGCTTAATGTTCGGTGACGATCGGTATTATGAGTTTATGTGTTTTGATGTACCGAAGGTTGTTCGGAGTCTCGTATGATATCACGGACATGACGAGGAGTCTCGAGATGGTTGAGACATAAAGATTGATATATTGGAAGGTTATATTCGGACACCGGAAAGGTTCCGGGGGTCACCGGATAAATACCGGAGTACCCGAGAATTACCGGAACCCCCCGGGGGGTCAATGGGCCTTCATGGGCCTTAGTGGAAATAGAGGGCAGCAAGGGAGGTGTGGGACGCGCCCCCCCTAGGCCCAAACCGAATTGGTTTAAGGCTTGGGGGCCGACCCCCTCTTTCCTTCTCCCCTCCTCCTCTTTCCTTCCCCTCCTAGTTGGACTAGGAAAGGGGGAACTTACTCCTTGTAGGAGTAGGATTCCCCCCTTGGGGCGCACCCTATGAGGCCGCCGGCCCCCTCCCCTTGCTGCTTTATATACAAGGGAGGAGGCACCACATAGAGACACAAGTTGATTGTTTAGCCGTGTGCGGTGCCCCCCTCCATAGATTTCCACCTCGGTCATATCATTGTAGTGCTTAGGCGAAGCCCTGCGTCGGTAACTTCATCATCACCGTCATCACGCCGTCGTGCTGACGAAACTCTCCCTCGACCTTAGCTGGATCTATAGTTCGTGGGACGTCACCGAGCTGAACGTGTGCAGATAGCGGAGGTGCCGTACTTTTGGTACTAGGATCGGTCGGATCGTGAAGACGTACGACTACGTCAACCGCGTTGTCATAACGCTTCCGCTTTCGGTCTACGAGGGTACATGGACAACACTCTCCCCTCTCATAGCTATGCATCACCTAGATGGATCTTGCGTGTGCGTAGGAATTTTTTTGAAATTACTGCATTCCCCAACACCCTGTACCCTCCTGAGGCCGTCCCCAAGAAGAAGAAGAAGCAGCTACTCCACCCGGGGCCTCAGGAGAGCGGCGTCTCCGGCGGCACCACCTTAGGATCCGAGCCCGCAGCTGGGGCGCCTCCCTCCCTCGCATAGGAAGGCGCGCCCAGCGCCCTCCTCGGGCAAGGCTCGGGGGCTCTCTTCTGGAGGGCCTCAGACCTAGCCAACATCACGAGGGAGGCGCTCGGGCACCATGTGGAGGCATGCTTCGCTGGACGTTTCCCTCAGGAGGGCACTGGGCAAGGAGCGCCCGGTGCTCAGGAGTTCATTGTCAAGCCGACCCAGGAGCGTCAAGAGGCAAGGACCATACGCGGCGACCGCCGCCCACCACCCGGCGTAGCTCCCCATCCTGGCGAGGACGGCGGGCTACGCGTCTGCGTCGACATTCCAGGGCTCAACATGGCTGCATCTCAAGAGCGCTTCTGGCCTTCGCGCATTGGTCGGTGCGAGGGTCCACCTCACAGCTATGTTCGCATGCCATTTGGCCTGCAGAACGCGTCTGTCACCTTCCAGCGCCGCCTACGGAGCACCCTGGCGGCTCAGGAGGCCAGGCATCACGCAGTCCTGGCGGAGATGGAGACGGTCCTCAAGGAACCACCCGAGCCCCCGGAGCCTCCTGAGGCTCGGGGCCCTGGCGGATCGTGAGGAACGACTCCTTCAGCGCACACCTTCAGCTACCTCAACACTCCTTCGACAACGGTACCAGGTGACATTTTCCGGTTTACTCAGCTGGGAGCGCCCCTCGGACTGCATCATTCCCAGGTCACACGGGCCTGTCCCTGCGGCATGTATCTTTTTGCATCTTTAGCTTACTCTGTCGGGGGCGCCCCTCGGGCTGCATCATCCCCAGGCCGCTCGGGTCCGTCCCAGTGGCATGTATCGTCCTTCCATCTATTTAAAATAGCTTATCTCCTTGCATGGTTTCCCTATGATTATCATTTGCCTGATTGCACCTCGTGGCATCCTGCACTGCTAACCAATTTCCTATCTACCCCATGGCAAGAGCTCCGCATGTCGGCACGGTGCTTGTGCTCGGGTCCATCCCTACAACGCTGACAAATCTGAGAGATCGAGCTCTGGCTCGCGGCCCGCTCCGCGCACGTCACCTCACCAGGTCCTCAGTGCCCTCATATCCATACAGGACAATCCACCCCTGGGTGGCCCTGCGGTTATGGGCTATGCTCCCTCTCCAACTAACTCACAGGAATCTCCGGAGCGCTAGCTGCTGGTGGCCCCGTCTGCTCGTTCCTTCTCTCATGCCATTAGCTTGCGCGTGAAAGGGGGGCTCCTGAGCATCGCGCCTCAGGAGCTCTTACTGAATCTCCAGCCCTCACCCCCTGGCCTTGACCACGGCATCGCGACCTGGCATACTAGCGGCGGCTGAGCCTTGCTTGAGGGTCAGGACCCTAGAACGCGGAGCACTCAGGAGGGCACGAGAGGAGGAGGAATCTAACGTGAGCCTGACCTAGTGGTACCACCACCGACGCATGAGCCAGGCGCAGCGCAAGGACTCGACCCAGGATCGCCAAAGATAAGTCACGCATTCGAGCCAGCTCAGCGCCGAGACACAGAATTCCTAGCTCATGCAGCCTTGCTACGGCGACACCACCTACCTTTCCTGCCTTCCGGTAGTCGCTTGCACGCTAAAGGGGACCTCTTGAGCATCGCGCCTCAGGAGCTCTTACTAGACCTCGGGCCGCTCACCTCCTGGCATACCAGCGACGGCTGCAGCCTGCCTAGGGACCGGGACCTGTCGGCGTAGAGCACCAAGCTACCGCGAGGTTGGGAAAGGAGGAACTGAGCCGAAGCAAGACACGCAGTCATGGATCTTCATAATAAGGATAATATTAACAAAAGGGACTATAGATCCTTTACACGCCCCATGGGGTTCATCTTGATTCCTCGCAGGGTACTACAGAGCACTCGCCTACAATGTGGGCGGTGTTGTGAAGGCAACGGTGGCTGCTTAGCCAGGCGGAAATCAAGGCTGCGTGGGGAAGTGGAGACACCCATGTCCCGTCAATTGCCACGCGTCAATCAAGGCCGCGGGCGGTTGGGGCCCGCGGTGCTCCACACTTGCCCCTTGGCTTCGCCTCGAAGCCAAGTCTGAGCGCGCCTTAGGCCCGGGGCTATTGTCGGCGTTCTGGGAATGGGGGTCCCCTGACTTGCCTGCCTGCGGCCCATGGCGTGACTCCACTAGCGGCCTGGTACGACCCATCTTCATTAGCAAACACTCAAGACCCTCGCGAGGGGCTAAGCCTCACGAGGCAGACGACACAAGACCTCCTCAAGAGCAGCCTCACTAGGCTGGCTCGCGAGGAGCGGAGAGATCAAGGCGAGGGGCACCTCGTGAGGTTTCCGTGACGTGAGCCATGACGACCAAGGCCGGGCGGGCGCCAGTGGGTGCAGAGTACCAGTTGCCTGTTTGGTGCTAAAGGGGCAGGTGCAGGCGAGGAGTCCCGAGGCATCAGGCAAAGGTTTCCATATCGGTGCAACGAGACCAAGACCAGCAGGACGGCAGGACGGAGGTCATCGCGGAGCCCACGACGTCGTCACCAGCAGAACCTTTGGCAGGCGAAGACCACCTTTTGTCAGGATAGATTGTACTAGCTGTCCCCCTTCGAATTGGCTGTTGCGGGATCCGTTCCCGCCTAAACATTTGGGAAGAGGACCAGGGCCTCTATAAATAGGACTAGCCACCACCGTAGGAGAGAACTCATCTTGGGAGTATTGAGATCATTCCCAACCACACAAGCTTATCGAGCTCGAGAGCGCCTCTCCTCAGGAGGTTGTTCTTCCCTTGTACTTGTTCATCCCCAGCTTACAAGGCAATCCACCACACCACACTGGAGTAGGGTATTACACCACATCGGTGGCTCGAACCAGTATAAACTCTTGTGTCCCTTGTTCCTCTGGTTCGGCGAGCTAGGCTTTGAGATCGTGGCGAGAGTGCGAGCTAGGGGGAGAGAGATCTTCATGCGCACCCCAGAGTTCGAACCTCAAGGGTTTTGCCGGAACCCGTAATCCGACAAGATCTAAGTGTTACCATCTTTGGCATGCAATCCATAAGTGGCTCTCATAATAGATTCATAAGGCTATTTATTTTTCTTTCCATGGAAGTGTTCATGCCTTTCCTTAAAGGAAATTGAAATCTAATGTTTCCTTCTTTCATATCAATAATTGCACCAATCTTTCTAAGGAAAGGTCTACCAAGAATAATAGGACATGTAGGATTGCAATCTATATGAAGAACAATGAAATCTACGGGCACATAATTCCTATTTGCAACAATAAGAACATCATTAATTCTTCCCATAGGTTTCTTAATAGTGGAATCCGCAAGATGCAAATTTAAGGAACAATCATCAAATTCACGGAAACCTAACACATCACATAAAGTTTTTGGAATTGTGGAAACACTAGCACCCAAATCACACAAAGCATAGCATTCATAATCTTTAATCTTAATATTAATACACTACTGGAATCAGCTTCTTTGCCATCCGCCAGGGCAGATGGCAAAGGCACAGATCCCGGACGACAAACTCCTTTGCCGTCAGCCAGCGGACGGCAAACTGTCCGTCTGAACACGTGCCAGCAAAGGCCTTCTTTGTCGTCCGCTTCTTAGAAACGGATGGCAAAGGATTGTGCCGTCCGCCATCCGAGGCCAGCAGACGGCAAAGAGAACGGACGGCAGTGGGGTGAGGTGAGAGCCGTTAGGGGGTTAACGGCGCTCTTTGCTGTCCGCCAGCGGACGGCAAAGAGGCAAAGCTCTTTGTCGTCCACTGACTGACGGCAAAGAGCTTAGCTAGGCCAGCAATGGGAAGCTACCACGTGGCTGTAACGCCCGGATAATTAAGCTACAGTGATCCTCAGTTAATGATGCCACGTCATCATTGTTACTATTGCTAATCTCGCTTAGGTTCAAACCGGTACAAATTAAAATTTAAAAATCACATCAAAAATAAAAGTTTTCAAATATCAAAACTAAAATGTGCATGTTGTGACAATTAATTTATAGTTAATGTTGGTGTAGGAACCACACTTTTATAAAATGTTTAAAATGCGTTAAAATAATTAAAACAGTGGCTTTAATAATTAATTAGATGCCTTTTCTAATTTATAAAATATCAAACTAATTTGTTTAAGGGTCAAGCTTTTTGTGGCAGTAGGTTGAGTTAAGTCACTAATTTAGGTGTGGGTCTCGTATTTTTAATAAAATAAAATGATGTGGAAATTAAATAAACAATTAAAAAGGAAAATGAAACAATGAAATAAAACAAAAGAAACCCCCCTCCCCCCGGGCCTTTTGGCCCAGCTGGCCTCACTGGCCAAGCCACAAGCCGGCCCACTTGCCCCTGCGCCCTCCGCCCCTGTTCCACCGTCCGCGTCGCTACAGGGGAGGGGTCGACCCCGACCACCTCGCCGGCGCCGTCGGGGAGAAGATAAGGCCAACCCCGCGGCCCCCTCGCCTTCCCCCTGTCACTCCTCCGCTCTCATCCACTCCCTCCTCTGTCTGGTGTTCTCTCACCAGATCCACACCATCGACGCTGCTCTTCGCCCTCACCGAGCGCATCCGTCGCCGTTTCCTCGCCATGGACGCGGCTACCAAGCTCTCCCTCGCCTGAGACCACAGCGGGGAGATACGCCGTCATTTCCAACATCGTCCCCGACCACCCCTTGGAGCTAGGACCCCTGCATCGAGCCCTGCATCGTCTTCTTCCTCGGGTCGCCACGATCGCCTTCGACTCCGGCCACCGCCCTCTGCGCTTCTAAGCTGTCAACGGCCACCGTGAGCCTCACTGTGAGCCGCCGTCCATTCCCCCTTATCCCTTTCTTTCCGTCGTCATAGGACGTCACCGCCGACGCACCCGGACCTCTCCGTCCTCCCCGCTCACCTGCGGCCGCATCGCCACTGCTGTTGTTGTTGCAGCTAAAGCCGCCGCGCCCGTCGTCTTCCACTACTGCGTGCTGCTACTCCTTCCGCCGCCGCCTATTTGCTGTTGCCTGCTGCTCCTGCATCCGCCTCGCGCGCCCTACCGCCCTGCCGCTGCGTCTCGCGCTCGCCGAGCACGCCCGCAGCCGCTCGTCCTTACCCACGCACGGCCTCGCCTTCCCTCGCGCGCCTTGGCCAGCTCCTCGCCACTCCCATCCGCCCGTGCCGTCATCGCCCGTGCAGCCCTGCCGCTCCTGCCGGCGCCCTCCCGTTCACTGGCCGCCCTCGTCGTGCCTCGGGCTGCACGGCCGCTGCGCCGCCTGCGCCGCGCCGACCACCACGCTTGCCTCCCCGCAGCCACCCCACGGCTCCGCCCCGCCCCATGCTCCTCTGCGCCCCGTCCCGCCGACCGGGGCTACCGGCCCGCCCGCCGTGGCCCTTGCCCCCCCGCTTCGTCGGCCGGTGGCCTCGCCCGGGCGTAGCGCCCCTGGGGCACGGGCGCCCGCCCGTTAACTCGCCCCGGCTAGTAAGCCTTGTGCCACTGGCATACGGGACCCACCGGCCCCCTTTTCTTAAAAAAATGTGTGTAAATATATATATATATAATAATTATAATTAATTATTTAATAAATTAACTTAATTAAAATGGTTTAATTAAGCTAATTACTTAGTTATCATAACTAATCCCTAATTAGTTACATGTGAGTATGACAGGGGGGGCCCACACCCTGTTGACCAGTCAAACGTTGTCTGGTCAACTGGGATCCCCTGGCCCACCTGTGAGCCACTGGGTGCAATTTTGTGCACCCTATGCTGGGTGCCCATAGCGTTTTAATCATTATTTTTCGAATTAATATGAAATTTCAGAATAACGTTTAAACTTTAAAAAATCATATAATTAATCCGTAACTCGGATGAAAAAGTTTTATACATGAAAGTTGCTCAGAAAAATATGATGAATCCGGATATGTGGTCCGTTCGTCTGCCACATGCCCCTAGCATAGCGAACATGCAACTTTTCCCCTCCGTTTCATTTGTTCGAAAATACCAAACTTCGGGAAAACTTTCCGGATGTTTCCCCCTTCGCCGGTATCGTGTAGCACCGTGTTAGAACACCCCTAGCCCTGCGTGTTACCCCCCGACATGCATCTGTGTTGCATTTGTTTGCATTATATTTACTGTTTCTGCCCCCTCTTCTCTCCGGTAGACCCCGAGACCGCTGCTGATGCCCCTGTGATCGACTACGTCGACGACGACCCTTCTTCCCTTTCAGTGGAGCTTCCAGGCAAGCCCCCCCTTTGATCATCCCGATATCACCCATTTCATTCTCTCATGCTTGCATTAGATTTTGCTACTGTTATTGATTGCTCCTATTCTGATGCATAGCCTGCTTTTGTACCTGCTATTGTTACCTACCTGCTTATCCTAAAACTGCTTAGTATAGGTTGGATAGTGATCCATCAGTGACCTCCACCTTGTCCTTGTTGCCCCTGCTTCATCATCGACGACTCGATCAACGTGATCGACGACCAGAGCACGACACCTCACATCACATCACGCCCCTTTTTTGCTCGACTCTGCAGAGCTACTATCGAGTGCCGAGGGTGATCCCTCATAACGCACTCCTGATGATAATTCTTTAGTGTAGCTATTCAGTCATGGTCATCAAGGGTGATTTACTCTTTCACCATTCCCGATACGGCTCTGTCGTGCAACACCTCAAGTGTGAACCTCGAGGGTGGTCCCTCTTACGTTCACCTTGATGATTACATCGAGTGGAATCCACCGGGGGTGATTCCTCGGGTTTCCCCTTGATGTTTGGACACACGGTTACCTTGACTTTACTTGAGACATTGGTGAAAGCCGGGCGGGCCCGGAGAGCACCCGTGCGATGTGACGGTGGCGGCTGGCTGTTTAGCGGTATCACCCAGGAGGGGGTGATAGCTCCGGACTTGTCCTGACAGCCGTCACTTCTTTTAATAATGCACTAACTGGTTTGGGTATTTGTTCTGAGTTGGCCTCTGGCCTTTACGCACTTACCACCACGTGAGAATAGTTATGGGCCTCGACGTCGTAGTATCAGCCGAAGCTTTGTCAGACGTCCAGTTCAGCATTGTGGCACGGTCGGATCGTGCTGGCCATCCGAGGCGGTGCTGGTATCCACCCTGCACACAACGACCCGAAGTGCTGCGGGCGATGGGCCCAAGACCCTGGTGTGCTTAGGATGTAGACCGGCGGGGACCTCTCTGCTGAGCCTAGGTAGGGCTGCGACGTGTTGATCTTCCGAGGCCGGGCATTGACCCCAAAAAGGTGTGTCCGGCCAGAGTGATCGAGCGTGTTGGGTAACGTGGTGCACCCCTGCAGGGAAGATATATATTCGAATACCGTGTCCACGGTAATGGAGGTTCAGACTTGTATCCTGATCTTATAGAACTAGAAATGGATACTTGATATGTGATGGATATGTTGGCTCCGGGATTGCTTTCTCACAGGGAGTCGAGGAAGGATCTCTGGGCTTTAATGTTACAACATGCTTGTTAATTAAACTGCTATTCTTTACTCTTCTACATTCTGCAAGATGCTCGGAGCTGCTTGAAGACGCTAGTCTTCGATAGGCTAGGCCTTCCCCTCTATTCTGGCATTCTGCAGTTCAGTCCACAGATATAGCCCTTCCATTTGATACCAATGCATACTTAGTATAGATCTGATGCTTGCGAGTACTTTGGATGAGTACTCACGGTTGCTTTGCTCCCCCTTTTCCCCCTTCATTCTCCTTTCCAGTTGATGCAACCAGATGGTGGCCCCCAGGAGTTAGATGGCACCCCCGACGACTACTGCTACTACCCCGAGGGTGCCTACTACTACCTGGAGCCCACCGACGACTAGGAGTAGTTAGGAGGTCCTAGGCAGGAGGCATTGCCTCTTCGATCGTTGATGTTTGTGCTAGCCTTCTTAAGGCAAAACTTGTTTCAACTTATGTCTGTACTCAGATATTGTTGCTTCCGCTGACTCGCTTATTTATCGAGCTATGTATTCGAGCCCTCGAGGCCCCTGGCTTGTAATATGAAGCTTGTATTATTTTGATTTGTGTCTAGAGTTGTGTTGTGATATCTTCCCGTGAGTCCCTGATCTTGATCATACACATTTGCGTGTATGATTAGTGTACGGTCGAATTGGGGGCGTTACAGTGGCCAGCTATGCCGTCTGCCAGCAGAAGGCATAGATGGCCCTGTTTGCCAGGCCTATTTGGTCACTTTGTCGTCTGCCAGCAGACGGCAAAATGACCAAATAGGCAGCCAGTGTGCCCAGTTTGTACAGGCAACTGCCACGTGTCCTCTTTGCTGTCCGCTAGCAGACGGCAAAGAAGCTATATATCCCCTATTTTCATTTAAATCCATTTAATTAGACATGGTTTCAAACACAGATATACATGCATACATATCCAACAGCATATAACAGCATGTCCAACAACATATTTCATCAAATCCAATATATATATCCAACAACATAGTTCAACAAAGTCCAACATATCCATATATACATAACCAGAAACAAGTTTCCAACAACATATCCATATAGACATACATATCCAAACAAGTTTTCATAAACAACAAGGAAGCACGAGAAGAATAGTACACTCCATGAATCCAAGCTTCCTCATGTAAAGCAAATCTGCAAATTGGGAAAGATCAAAGTTAGAAGAAGAAGAAGACTAGCTAGAAGAAAAGGAAGAGGATGAAAAGAAGAAGAATATTGGAGCTAACCTAGCTAACCTTGGTCATTTTTGAGCTTACCTAGCTAATTATGCCATTTTTGACCTAACTAAGCTTATTGTGTCATTTTAGAGGACAACAAGCTAAGTATATGACATTTATGAGATTAGCAAGCTTATTATGCCATTTATGACTAAAAACAAGTAAGAGGAGGAAAAGAAGAACAAGAAGAATAAGAAGAATAAGAAGAAGAAGTCTTCTTCTTCTTCTTTTCTTCCTATTCCTTCTTTCCTTCATCTTCCTTGATTTTCTTCATCTTATTATGTCATTTGTGGACTAAATAGGCTAAATTATGTCAAAAATGGACTAAACAGGCTAAATAAGAAGAAAAATACTGTTATCACGGAGGTGTAGAAAAAATTGAATACCTCACATTACTAATATTACCCTGAATCGTCTATATATGCTCCGGGATCATTAAATGCATCATCATCATCACTATCAGTGACGTGCTCATCATCATCATCATCATCAATAAATGCATCAACATGTGGAAGGCCTCCTTTACGTAATCGTTCAAGCATTGACAGGTCATCTGCAACTGTAACTTCTTCTTGTTCCGGCTCTTCTTGTTCCGGCTCAGGGGTGAAGTCGGATTCACTATTGTTGTCTACTTCAATGTTCTGTGGTGGAGTAGAGCGGTTCTTGAAACGTTTTTTTGGAAAGACGTGTTTCTTGGAAGAATTCTCCTTCGTCATATGTGTCTTGGTTAATGTGAGGTTCATAATCCTCTTCATTGGGGGGAGGTGGTCTAACACGTGGCGGCACTTCATAAACGACATCCCAACCACTGAGATTTGGATCACTTTGACCGGCCCACGGTAGATAGAAAACTTGGGTTGCCTGTTGAGCCGTAATATAGACATCGGGAACATCCAAATGGGTGCTTTGTTTGATTTCGACTAGCCCTATATGTTTATGAGTCCTTCTAGTCTCCCTCGGCTGGAACCAATAACATCTGAAGACTATGACGTTTGGTGGGTTTTCACCATAGAATTGAAGTTCATAAATTGCTTCAACTCTTCCATAATACTTGATATCTCCTTCGCCGATAGCAAAGACACAACAATTTGTAGACTTTCGGTCGGCCATAGATAGCTCTTTGCCATAGGTACGAAAGCGATACCCGTTGATGTCGTATTTGTCAAATGAACGGACCTTATAGTCAAAACCATTAGCTACTTATCTCAATTCGGCATCCATAATCTCTGAATTAGCCTACAAGTTTAATACAAAAGGATTGTTGCATTAGTCGCAAATTAGCCAAAGAAATGAAATGGTCTAATGGAAATTACCTTTTTTGAACCAAGAGATGAAACCGGGATATTCGCCTCCTTGCTTTGCCAGAAGCTCATACTCTTCGACGGAATCCTTTTGGATCATCGCTCCAGACGAGAATATGGCGACGTATCGACTGCATCAAATATACAGGAAGAAGAGCAGTTCAAAGGAATTAGAAGTTGCGAAACAATGTACCGAAATCTTACTCGATGTACGGCCGCACTTCTGTTAGGTTGTTGAAGAGATACAACGAAATGGTCCGCCATTCTTCAACATCCAACGATACTGGTTTCCAACCACTGGCTGGTGCGAGATTCCCTTTGAATAGGCTGAGGTTGGATTGACCCTTTTTAGGGTCGTTAGCATTCTACCAAGGCTTCGGAATATGCAAATGACGATTTCTGGCTTCGTAGTGCACTGTCACGAAGTTTGCCGCCTCCTCAGTGATGAATGGCTCGACCATCGATGCTTCAATTCTATGTTTATTTTTACATTTTTCTCAAAGCGTCTTCTGCATCCTCTCAGTTGAGTAGCACCAACGATTTTGCACGGCCCCCCCAATCGTGCCTCGGTCGGGAGATGCAAAATCAAGTGTTGCATTGGATTAAAGAAGCTTGGCGGAAAGATCATCTCTAACTTGCAGATCAACTCCGGCGCCAACTGTTCCATTTCTTCTAGGAGGCCAGGCGATAGTTCTTTCGCACAAAGAACATGGAAGAAATAGCTCAACTCTGCCAGTACTAGCCATTCATCCTCAGGGATGAAGCCACGCAACATCACCGGCATTATCCGCTCAATCCATATGTGCCAATCATGACTTTTTAGACCAAATATTTTCAATTTTTCAAGACTCGCTCCCCTCTTTAGATTTGCTGCATACCCATCGGGGAACATCAACTGCATTTTCACCCATAAAATAATTTCCTTCATAGCTGGCCTTCCAAGATTGAACCATGCCTTTGGCTTCGTCCAGTTCCTCTTTCCTTTCGGTTCTTGCATGTTTTGTAACGGTCTATCACATAGCTCCTCTTGATCGACTCTAGCCTTAGTATTATCCTTTGATTTCCCCTCTACGCTGAACAATGTACCAAAAAAGGCTTCTGCGATATTCTTTTCAGTGTGTATCACGTTGATGTTGTGTGGGCAAAGGAGGTATTTGAAGTAAGGCAGATCCCAGAAGCATGTCTTGTGAGTCCAGGCGTGTTCCTTATTATACTCCTTGAAATACCCTAGACGCTCTGGATCTGGCTCGAGAGCGTTTAACTGATCTAGGGTCTGTTGGCCTGTCAACGCAGGTGGTGCAGAGTGTTTGACAACTCTACCTTTGATGAAGTTCTTCTTGTCTTTCCTGAACTTATGGCGAGGATCTAGAAACGGTCTATGCAAGTCGAAGCAACTATACTTGTGCCCTCCCGTCAGCCAACGAAACTCAAGAGCTCCCTTGCATGTGGGGCACGGGAACCTTCCATGCACACACCAGCCAACGAATAGCGCATACGCCAGCAAGTCATGCGTCGAGTACATGTACCAGGCACGCATTATGAAGTTCTCTTTGCTAAAGGCATCGTATGTCTTGAACCCATTATCCCAAGCTTCTTGCAATTCGTCCTTAAGCGGCTGCATGTACAAATTCATATTCTTCCCCAGATTGTTGGGCCCTGGAATTATCAACGTCAGGAAAATGTTCTTTCTTTGCATAATCTTCCCCGGGGGGGGGGGATTGAGTGGAATGATAAACACGGGCCAACAACTATATTGGGCTACCGTCTGACCAAACACACTGAACCCATCCGTGCTGATGGCGACTCGAGGATGCCTTGGATCTACCGTTCTTTCCTTATGTAATGCATCGAAGCGCTTCCACGCTTCACCATCCGATGTGTGCACCATCATCACATTCCCATCTACATCTAGTTCGGTTCTTTTGCCCGTTTTGTGCCATGGCATCTGTCTGGCCATCTCTTTGACCATGAAAAGACGTTGAAATCTTGGTACGATTGGCATATACCGAAGAACATTAACGGGTATTTTGGTCTGCGTCTTCTCACCCATACCGTTGTCTACCACAACATACCTGGAAGACTTGCAAATGGGACAATAGTTCAAGTCCTCATACTGAAGTCTAAATAAGACACATCCTTTCTCACAGGCATGTATCTTCTCATAGGGTATCTTAAGAGCATGGAGGATTTTGTCTGACTGGTATAGGTTTGGAGGTAGCACATGGCCTTTGGGTAGAAATTGTCCGAATACTGTCATCATCGCGTCGTAGCATTCTCTGCCCAAGTTGAATTGAGCCTTCAAAGCCATTATTTGTGAGATGGCATCCAGCTGACAAAGCTCAGTGTGCTCGTGGAGAGGACGTTTTAAGGACTCCAACATTTCAGTGAAGGCCTTTGCAGATTCCTCCGTCTCCTCGTCCGAGTCCCGAGCATCGTCAAAGTCTTGCACCATGTCTGCGGTCCCAGTACCATGGTCGTCGGTGCGACGACGAACCACCTTAGCTCCGGCACGTTGGGCAGACTCACCATGTAATGTCCAGACCGTGTAACCAGGCGTAAAACCAAACTTCTGCGGGTCTTTACTCATTTCAAGCTCGTCCCTCATTTTATAGTTGTCGCACCGGGCACAGGGGCACCAGCTTAATTCCTGGCCATTTGCAAATGCGGCTCTAACAAACCCCTTGGTTTTTGTTAACCATTCCTCGGTCCAAACTTTCTGACTAGTGTAACCGGTGTACATCCACGCACGATCACTCATATTGACTTCCTACTGGACACACAATAAATATATACATAATTAAGCAAATCATATCCATCAGTTAATGGAGTTTGTCAGTTTTATTACGTCCATGCAACCTACACGCTAATAGGTAAAGATAGGTCCTAATCCCACCCGAGTATGTGTAGATTGGGTTCATTTTCCCATGCTCCGCTCCAGATCCGACGCAAAATTTCGGCAACACCTCCCCGCTGTTCTCCTGATACACGTCTCGGCAAGAAGCAGAGAGGATGTGTACCCGGAGAACAACAGCGAGGCACTAACGAAATTCTGCATCGGATCCAGAGCAGAGCATATGGGAAAACGAACCCAATCTACACATACTCGGGCTGTCCATGGATAACGTTGGACAATTCAAAAGAATCACGATTATAAATATGCAAATGCATGCATATTTATAGATGTAACCCTTTCGAATGGGAGACACATAGTGGTTACGCATACTGATGATTGACACCTATAGCCAGCAAGTTTCATCAGCACGAAGACCGGAACAGAGCAAATGAAGGGGGGAGGAGGAGATGTCATTTGTGCTCAGCAACGGACCCAGGGGAGGAGCTTGTCGAACACTATCCCTCGCAGCGATGAAATAACTGGACATTTAAATCGAAAGATGTGTAACATAGCAATTTTGCTTCTTCCATCGACCTAACTAAATATTTACAACAGGACAAGCGGGTTAGGGGGTCCTTGGCCTCAATGGAACCCTAAATAGCAAGTATCATCGGTGCGAGATACATGTGGCGCTCGGCGTTGAACACTAGATCCACATCCCACAAGTGAAGCCGGCGCCTGGCGTCCCGCAACAATAGTTCTGGTGGCCGATGACGGTCGAACACCTTGGCGAATTTGTCTGGCAGCCTCTGCGATGAGGATTAAAGCCAAGTTTTGAAATTTCAAACAACCAAACCGACTTGAGTCACTTTGGGTGTTTCAAGTTTCAACACTTGCCTTTTAATCGTCATCGCAGAGGCTGCCATGCAAATTCTCAATGTTGTTCGACCGCCATCGACACCGAGAACAGTTGCTTTGGGTAGCCGGACATCGGCGTCACTTGTGGGACGTGGATGTAGTGTTTGACACCGACGGCCACATGTATCTCGCACCGACGATACTTGCTATTTAGGGTTCCATCGACATCGAGGAACCCCCTAACCCGCTCGTCCCCGGGCGCCCTCAGGTATGGTGACGCATGGTCGATGGGTCAGCACTCGGACCGGGGGGTTCTCGGCATGGGCGTCGGGACCGGCGGGACCCACTGGCTCCACCATCTATCCCCTCGGCAACCCTCTTCCTTTTCCCCTTTTCCTCTTCTTCTACTTATTCTTCTTTTTTTCAAATTTTTCCTTCTTCTAATTATCTAAACCTAAATCTGGCAGTAACCTAATCCTACCACTATAAGCTAATCCTAAACACAAAAAACAGTAGAAAAAATCACCTTAGCTCCGGCGGTGGTGGAGGAGGCGGCGGGCGCTGGGGGGGGGGGCGGGCGCCGGGGCGGGCGCCGGGGCGGCGGGGGTGGGTCGCCGCCGGGGCGGGGCGGCGAGCTAGGGGGTGGTGCGGGGCAGGACGGCGAGCTGGGGCGGGCCGGGCGCCGCGGCGGGGGTGGTGCGGCAAGCCGGGGCGGGGCGGCGGGGGTGGGGCGGTGGGGCGATGGGGCGGGGCGCCGGGCCGGCGTGGCGGTGGGGCGGTGTGGCGATTGGGCGGCGGGGTGGTGGGGCGATGGGGCAGGCCGGCATGGCGGCGGGGCGATGGGACGGGTTGGCGTGGCGGCGGGGCGAGGTGGCGGGGCGAAACGGCGGTCGAGGGCGGCGGCGCGGGTGGTGAAGGCCGGGAGATCTAGAGAGAGGGATGGGGGCAGCCGTTACTAATTAGTGGGGGCACGTTCTATGCCGTCCGCTAGCGGATGGCAAAGGGCGCGCATAGCAAAGGGGGAGACGACCATTAGCTGGGCCCTTTCTTTGCCGTCCGCCAGCGGACGGCAAAGGTCCAGCAGGCAGACGACAAAGATAAGGCAGGCGGCAAAGAATCTGACCTAGCCACACCATGCCCTGTGGGGCCCACCTAGATCTTTGCTGTCTGCCTTCTAGCTTTTTACCGTCAGCTGGCAGACGGCAAAGAAGCAACTGATGGCAAATAGCCTTTTTGCCATCTGCCCTTTCTTTGCCGTCCGCTTTGTGGAAGCGGACGGCAAAGAGCCTCTTTGCCGTCAGCTGGCAGACGGCAAAGAGGAGGCAGACAGCAAAATGCCAGATTCCAGTAGTGATAGTAGGTTCCCACTCATCATAAAGTTTTCTAGGGATATTAACTTCCAATTCAAGCTTTTCTTCATAAGATTGCGTCATAGCATCAACGATATGTTTAGTAAAAGTTTTGTTTTGATTATAAGCATGAGGAGAATTCAACATGGATTGCAACAAGGAAATACAATCAATTAAAGAACAATTATCGTAATTAAATTCCTTTAAATCCAAAAGAGTGGGTTCATTGCTACTTAAAGTTTTGACCTCTCCAATCCCACTTTTATCAATTTTTTCATCAAGATCTAAAAACTCTGAATCATTGGGACGCCTTCTAACTAAAGTTGACTCATCTCCAGTCCGAAATTTATCAAGATTTACATTGGAAAACAAAGATTCAATAGGAGTCACATCAATCACTTTAAGATCTTCATCATTATTTTCACGGAAACTAGAAGAACACGCTTTTATAAACCAATCTTTCTTAGCACGCATCTTGGCGGTTCTTTCTTTGCACTCATCAATGGTCATGACTTTGAGAGACTCATTGATATCATGGTTAGGTGGAATAGATCAAAGTTTCAAAGAATCATCATCAAGAGAAATTCTATCCACGTTCCTAGCCAAATCATCAATCTTAAGCAATTTTTCTTCAATCAAAGCATTGAAATTCTTTTGTGAACTAATAAATTATTTAACACTATTCTCAAATTCAGAGGGCATCTTATTATAATTTCTATAAGAATTGCTGTAGGAATTACCATAATTATTAGAGGAATTACTAGGAAACGGCCTAGGATTAAAATTACCTCTGTACGCGTTATTACCAAAATTGTTCCTACCAACAAAATTCACATCCATAGATTTATTATTGTTTTCAATCGACAAAGGCATATCATTAGGATCAATAGGATCACTCTTATTATGAAACAATTTCATAAGCTCATCCGTCTTTCCACTCGAAACATTTATTTCTTCAATCGCATGCACCTTTTTACTAGTGGAAGATCTTTCGGTATGCCATTGAGAATAATTAACCATAATATTATCTAGGAGTTTAGTAGCTTCTCCTAAAGTAATTTCCATAGAAGTGCCTCCCGCGGCCGAATCTAAAAGATTTCTAGAAGCAAAATTCAATCCGCCATATTTTTTTGTAAAATCATCCACAAATTCAAACCATGAGTAGGGTAATTTCTAATCATCAATTTCATCCTCTCCCAAGATTGTGCAACATGTTCATGATCAAGTTGCTTAAAATTCATAATATCTTTCCTATGGGAGATGATCTTGGCGGGAGGAAAGTACTTGGAAATAAAAGCATCTTTACACTTATTCCATGAATCAATACTATTTTTAGGCAAAGATGAAAACCAAGTTTTAGCGCGATCCCTAAGCGAGAATGGAAATAGCTTCAACTTAACAATATCATTATCCACATCTTTTTTCTTTTGCATATCACACAAATCAACGAAATTATTAAGATGGGATGCGGCATCTTCATTAGGAACGCCGGAAAATTGATCTTTCATAACAAGATTCAGCAATTGATAGAAATTATTACGGTGGGTGAACAAATTACTGCCGAGCAATTGATAGAAAAGCGCAAAGTTATGACGATATCTAAGGCAATGATCATGAATATAGGCATCACGTCCGTATCAAGTAGACCGAAACGATTCTGCATCTACTACTATTACTCCACACATCGACCGCTATCCAACATGCATCTAGAGTATTAAGTTCATAAAGAACAGAGTAACGCTTTAAGCAAGATGACATGATGTAGAGGAATTAACTCAAGCAATATGATGAAAACCCCATATTTTTATCCTCGATGGCAACAATACAATACGTGCCTTGCTGCCCCTACTGTCACTGGGAAAGGACACCGCAAGATTGAACCCAAAGCTAAGCACTTCTCCCATTTCAAGAAAAACCAATCTAGTTGGCCAAACCAAATCGATAGTTAGAATAGACATGCAAAGATATCAAATCATGCATATAAGAATTCAGAGAAGATTCAAATAATATTTATAGATAAGCTGATCATAAATCCACAATTCATCCGATCTCGGCAAATACACCGCAAAAGAGTATTACATCGAATAGATCTCCAAGAACACCGAGGAGAACTTTGTATTGAGAATCAAAGAGAGAGAGAAGAAGCAATCTAGCTACTAGCTATGGGCCCGTAGGTCTGAGGTAAACTACTCACGCTTCATTGGAGAGGCAATGGCGTTGATGTAGAAGCCCTCCGTGATCGAATCCCCCTCCGGCAGGATGCCGAAAAAGGCCCCAAGCTGGGAGCTCACGGGTACAGAAGGTTGCGGCGGTGGAAAAGTGGTTTCGTGGCTCCCCTGGATGTTTTTGGGGTATAAGAGTATATATAGGAGGAAGATCTAGGTCAGGGGTTAACGAGGGGCCCACAAGGTTGGGGGGCGCATCCTACCCCCCGGGCACGCCCTCCACCCTTGTGGCCGCCGCATTGCTCTTCTGACTTGCACTCCAAGTCTCCTTGGTGTCTTCTGGTCCAAGAAAAATCATCGCGAAAGTTTTATTCCGTTTGGACTCCGTTTGGTATTCCTTTTCTGCGAAACTCTAAGACAAGGAAAAAACAGAAACGGGCACAGGGCTCTAGGTTAATAGGTTAGTTCCAAAAATCATATAAAATAGCATATTAATGCGTATAAACATCCAAAATAGATAATATAATAGCATGGAACAATAAAAAATTGTAGATACATTGGAGATGTATCATTCCATGCTGTTATATTATCATTCTTGGATGTTCTACAGTCATTTTACAGCAACTTTATATCATTTTTGGGACTAACCTATTGACATAGTGCCCAGTGCTAGTTGTTGTTTTTTCCTCGTTTTTTACTTCGCAGAATATCAGTACCAAGCGGAGTCCAAACACAGCAAAACATTTTGGAGATCTTTTATGGACCAGAAGACACCCAGGTGGGCAAGAAAGTACCATAGGGGACGCCTGTGGGGAGCACAACCCACCAGGGCGCGCCCAGGGGGTTGTGCCCCCACGGAGCCCCCTTCACCGCCTCTTCGCCCTATAAATTCCCTAATATTCTAAAAACCCTAGTGGAGTCGACGAAACACAATTCCAGCCGCCGCAAGTTCCAGAAGCACGAGATCCAATGTAACACCATCACGGAGGGGTTCATCATCCTCGTTGGTGCCTCCCCGATGATGCGTGAGTATTCCACCATAGACCTACGGGTCCGTACGCAGTAGCTAGATGGCTCTCTCTCTTTCTCTCTCTCTCTCTCTCTCTTGATTCTCAATACAATGGTCTCTTGGAGATCCATTTGATGTAACTCTTTTTGTGGTGTGTTTGTTGGGATCCGATGAACTTTGAGTTTATGATCTGATCTATATCCAGGAATATTATTTGAGTCTTCTTTGATCTCTTATATGAATGATTATTTATAGCCTCATATTTCTTCTTCGAATCTTTGGTTTAGTTAGGCCAACTAGATCGATTTTTCTTGCCATGGGAACAGGTGCTTTGTGATGGGTTCGATCTTGCGGTGTTCTTTCCCAGTGACAGAAGGGGCAACAAGACGCGCATGTATCGTTGCTATTAAGGATAACAAGATGGGGGCTATTCCTACATGAATAGATCTCGTCTACATCATGTCATCGTTCTTATTGCATTACTCTGTTTCTCGATGAACTTAATACACTAGATGCATGCTGGATAGCGGTCGATGTGTGGAGTAATAGTAGTAGATGCCGACAGGAGTCGGTCTACTAATCTTGGACGTGATGCCTATATATTGATCATTGCCTTGGATATCCACATAATTATTCGATCTTCTATTAATTGCCCAACAGAAATTTGTTTACCCACCATGTGCTATTTCTCGAGAGAAGCCACTAGTGAAATCTACGACCCCCTGGTCTATTCTTTTTCATATTTGCCTTGAGTTCTATTTTTATTCGCTTTTATTTTCAGATCTATTATTCCCAAAACCCAAAAATACCTTGCTGCACTTTTTTGTTACTTATTTTATTTCGCATTTTATCGAGAGCTATTTATCCAATCTATAACAAATATTCTTCCGTCAACTTGCCAATTTCTGGGGCCATTACCGAGGAGGGATTGACAACCCCTCTTACGCGTCGGGTTGCAAGTATTTGTTCTTTGTGTGCATGAACCATTTACATAGTGTTGCCTGGTTCTCCTACTATATTGATACCTTGGTTTCACAACTGAGGGAAATACCTACCGTAGCTGTACTGCATCATCCCTTCCTCTTTGGGGAAATACTGACGCAGTTTCAAGCGACATCAAAAGGAATTTCAAGCGCCGTCACCGGGGAGACATCATAAACATCTATCAGGTTCCTGATCACAAATCTCATCTCCTTGCAATTTACATTATTTTTCATTTTCCTCTCGTTTTCATCTCCCCCACTGCACAAAAATGTCGTTTTATTCACTCTCTTTTTCGTTCGCTTTTTTTCGTCAGATCTATCTTTTTGTTTGCAATCTTGTTTCATAGTTGCGATGTCTCAAGAAAATACCAAATCGTGTGATTTTTACAATACCAATTATAATGGTTTTATTAGCACTCCGATTGCTCCTCCACCACTAGCGCAGAATCTTGTGATATTAATGCCGCTTTCTAAATCTTGTGATGAAAGTTCAATTTTTTGATACTCCTGATGAGCTGCGTCCCATCTAAACACATTCATAGAATTGTGTGATATGCAAAATAAAAAGATGTGGACAATGATATTGTGAAGTTGAAATTGTTTCCTTTCTCTTTGTGGGATCATGCAAAAATTTGGTTTTCTTCTTTGCCTCGCAATAGTATCGATTCTTGGGGTAAGTGCAAAGATGCTTTTACTACTAAGTATTTTCCGCCCGCGAAAATTATTTTCCTTAGAACTCAGATCATGAATTTTAAGCAACTTGAGCATGAACATGTTGCGCAATCTTGGGAAAGAATGAAATTGATGTTGAGAAATTGTCCTACTCATGGTTTAAATCTTTGGATGATTATACAAATTTTTAATGCAGGATTGAATTTTGTTTCTAGAAATCTTTTAGATTCCGCCGTGGGTGGTACTTTTATGGAGATTACTTTGGGTGAAGCTATTAAATTACTTGATAATATCATGGTAAATTATTCACAATGGCATACCAAAATAACACCTACTAGTAAAAAGGTTAATTCGATTGAAGAAATTAGTACGTTTCGTGAAAAAGTTGATGTTCTTATGAAATTGGTTGCTAGTAAAAGTGCTCCTATTTATCTTAATGATGTGCCTTTGTCTACTTTTATTGAGCAAAATAGTGATCCTGTAGACGTGAATTTTGTCTCGCGAAACAATTTTAACAACAATGCTTATAGAAGTAATTTTAATGCTAGGCCTTTTCCTGGAAATTCCTCTAATAATTATGGTAATTCCTATTGTAATTCTTCTTAAAACAATATTTGGAACCCCTTTGATCTTGAGAATAATATTAAAGAATTTATCAATGCTCAAAAAGCTTTCAATACTACGATAGAAGAAAAGTTGAATAAGATTGCTGATATGTCTAGGAGTATTGATAGAATTTCTCATGATGTAGAAAACCTCAAGATTAAAGTTTTTCCACCCAAGGTTGATATTAATGAATCAGTTAAAGCTTTATATATTTCTATGGATGAAATTAAGAAAAGAATCGCTATGCTTAGAGCTAAAAGAGAATTTTTAGAAAGAGGGTTCTACCGATTGCTTTCTTAAAAATGATGAAGATCTCAAAATGATTGGTGTTTCTTCTATTGATTCCTTGTTTAGTAAAATTAAAATTGATGATAAAGTGACCTAAGAAGAGTCAACTTTAGCTAGAAGGTGTCCCGATAATTCGGAGGGTGAAAATCTTGTTGAGAAAATTGATAAAAGTGGGTTTGGAGAGGTCAAAACTTTAACTAGTGATGTGCCTACTCTTTTGGATTACAAATACTTTACTTATGATAATTGCTCTTTGATTGAATGTATTTATTTGTTGCAATCCATGATAAATTCACCCCATGCTTATGAACAAAATAAAGCTTTTACTAAACATACCGTAGATGCCATGATGAAAGCTTTAGAAGAAAAGTTGGAATTAGAGATTTCAATTCCTAGAAAATTACATGATGAATGGGAACCTACTATGAAAGTAAAGATAAAATATTATGAGTGCTTTACTTTATGTGATTTGGGTGCTAGTGTTTCCACAATTCCGAAATCTTTATTTGATGTGCTTGGTCTTACCGATATCGAAGAATGTTCTCTTAATTTGCTCTTGGCGGATTCTACTATTAAAAAGCCTTTGGAAAGAATTAATGATGTCCTTATTCTTGCAAATAGGAATTTTGTGCCCATAGATTTTATTGTTCTTGATATTGATTGCAATCCGTCTTGTCCTATCATACTTGGTAGACCGTTTTTACGCACTATAGTGCCGTGATTGATATGAAGTTTCCAGATTGCTACAGACTATTCTGTTTTTGACAAATTCTGTTTTCTTTGCGTTGTGTGCTTATTTTGATGAATCTATGGATTGTATCGGGGGGGATATGCCATGGTAAAGTTAGAATACAGTAGATATAATGCAAAAATGAAATATGAATGGCTTGCAACAGTACTTATAGTAGTAAGTTGCTTTATTCTACTAACGGATCTCATGAAGGTTTTGTTAAGTTTTGTGTGATTGAAGTTTTCAAGTTTTGGGTGAGATCACGATGGATGAAGGAATAAGGAGTGAAAAGAGCCTAAGCTTGGGGATGCACCATGGCACCCCAAGATAATATTCAAGGAGAACCAAGCAACTAAAAGCTTGGGGATGCCCCGTAAGGCATCCCCTCTTTCTTCTAACGACCATCGGTATTTTAGTTCGAGCTATATTTTTATTCGTCATATATCATGAGTTTTGCTTGGAGCGTCTTGTATTATATGAGTCATTGCTTGTTTTGCTTTTTAGTTTGTGTCACCTATCCTTGCTGGACACACCTATTTGAGATAGCCAAAATTATGCTATGATTTGATAGGATTGCTCTATGTGCTTCACTTAATTTTTTTGAGCTATTTAATTGCTTTAGTGCTTCACTTATATCTTTTTGAGCAAGGTGTGCTTTAATATTTTTGAATAAATGCTCTCATGCTTCACTTAGATTTGTTTTAGAGTTAGTATTTTTTTGAAGAAATTCTCTCATGCTTCACCTATATTATTTTGAGAGACGAAAACATTTATGCTCATGTCCTTCACTTAAATTTGTTTGAGCCCATCAAAAGCAATTGCAACATATGAAATTAGTCCCAAAGTGATAGATATTCAAGAGGGATATAATAAAAACTTTCATGAAGCTCATTGGACAAATTAAACTTGATTCTTTGTAATAGTTTTGAGATATGATGATAGTAATATATGAGTCTTGTTGGTGAGTAATTATGCTTTAGTAAGAATATTGGTGTTAAGGTTTGTAATTCCCTATGCAAGCACGAAAGTCAATAGTTATGCAATGAAATTACATCCTACTTATGGTGCATTATTCGGTGTTAATTATGCCTAATTCTCGCTTATATGATTTTTCTTTCTTGGTTGGTTGCTGCTCAATTTATTTGCTAGCCTCCACTTGTACTAAGTAGAAATACTACTTGTGCATCCAAAATCTTTAAACCCAATTTTTTCATATGAGTCCACCATACCTACCTATATGTGGTTGTTCTAATCAAATTTGTATGTGCCATCTCTAATTTTCAAAATGAATTTCCTTTTTGTGTGCTCGTACCGCTCATGAAGTGGCAGGGGCTGGCCAATATTTTCCTTGCTAGATGTGTTATTTGATGAGTGTTTATTCACTTGTCATTGCACGAGAGTACGACATTAATAGGGATGCCCAGTCCCGAAATGAAAAAGAAATTTACTTTATGTTGTCAAATATAAATCCTTGGAAAGTGTTGGTATGGAAGGCACCTGTGGATACGACTAGCTATGGATTGTGAAAGAACGGTTGAAAAAGGCATAAAATTTATTTTCTGTATGGGAACCGCCTATGATATATCTATCATGGAAAGTGTTGGGAATTACTCGGTCGTTTTCGTTGACGGGAAAAGTATGCCTCTTAAAAATTATCTCTCAATTTAAGCTTTGAGCTCTGGCACCTCTACAAATCCCTACTTCCCTCTGCGAAGGGCCTTTCTTTTTTACTTTATGCAATTTTTATTTTTATTCGAGTCTCCATCTTCTCTTATAAAGCACCAACTAAGGGGCACTATGATCATACTTGAGCATTAGATGTAGCTAATATGCGAGTGTGTTTCATGAATAGATCAATGATTGAGCATGATGGGCTAGGGATAACTTTTCTTTAGTGTTGATATTTTGAAAGACATGGTTGCTTGCTGATATGCTTGAGTATTGAAGTCTTCCTGTCAAAACTAGACTATTGCTTTGAACCATATAAAAGTCCAAATGTACATGCTAAAAAAGAAAAGAATATGTGATGAACATTGATACGTCCCAGTCGTATCGATAATTTTTTATTGTTCCTTGCCAATATTCTACAACTTTCATATACTTTTGGCAACTTTGTATATTATTTTTGGGACTAACTTATTGATCTAGTGCCCAGTGCCAGTTCCTATTTGTTGCATGTTTTTTGTTTCGCAAAATATCCAGATCAAATGGAGTCCAAACGCGACAAGAACTTACGGAGATTTTTTTGGAATATATGTGATTTTTGGGAAAAAGAATCAACGCGAGACGATGCCCGAGGGGCCCACAAGCCCTAGGGGCGCGCCCCCTACCCTGGGCGCACCTAGGGGGCTTGTGGCCACCCTGTAAGGCGGTTGGTGCCCTTCTTCGGCCGCAAGAAAGCTAATACCCGAATAAAAATCGTGTTAAAATTTGAGCCCAATCGGAGTTACGGATGTCCGGGAATTTAAGAAACGGTGAAAGGCTAGAATCTGGGAACGCAGAAACAGAAGAAAACAAAGAGAGAGATCCAATCTAGGAGGGGCTCCCGCCCCTCTGCCGCCATGGAGGCCAAGGACCATAGGGGAAACCCTCCTCCCATCTAGGGGGAGGTCAAGGAAGAAGAAGAAGGAGGGGGGCTCTCTCCCCCTCTCCAGCGGCGCCGGAACACCGCCGGGGCAATCATCATGTGACGACGATCTGCTCCAACAACTCCGTCATCTTCATCAACATGTCCATCACCTTCCCCCATCTATCTACAGCGGCCCACTCTCTCGCAACTCGTTGTACCCTCTACTTGAACATGGTGCTTTATGCTTCATATTATTATCCAATGATGTGTTGCCATCCTATGATGCTTGAGTAGATTTTTGTTGTCCTATCGGTGATTGGTGAATTGCTACGATTGGTTTAACTTTCTTGTGGTTATGTTGCTGTGCTTTGGTGCCCATCATATGAGCGCGCGTGTGGATCACACCATAGGGTTAGTTGTATGTTGATAGGACTATGTATTGGAGGGCAAGGGTGATAGCAGCTTCAGCCTAGCATAGAAATTGATGCATATGGGATTGAAGGGGGGCCAATATATCTTAATGCTATGGTTGGGTTTTACCTTAATGAACGTTAGTAGTTGCGGATGCTTGCTAATAGTTCCAATCATAAGTGCATAGAATTCCAAGTAAGGGATGCCATGCTAGTAGTGGCCTCTCCCACATAAAACTTGCTATCGGTCTAGTAACGTAGTCAATTCCTTAGGGACAATTCCGCAACTCCTACCACCACTTTTCCACACTCGCTATACTAATTTAATTGTTTATTTATCTAAACAACCCCTAGTTTTTATTTACGTGCTCTTTATTATCTTGCAAACCTATCCTACAACACCTACAAAGTACTTCTAGTTTCATACATGTTCTAGGTAAAGCAGACATTAAGCGTGCGTAGCATTGTATCGGTGATCGATAGAACTTGAGGGAATATTTGTTGTACATTTAGCTCCTCGTTGGGGTCGACAGTCGTACTTATCGAAAGAGGCTACAACTGATCCCCTACACTTGTGGGTTATCAAGACCTTTTTCTACGCCGTTGTCGAGGAGCAATAGCGTGGGGTGAATATTCTCGTGTGTGCTTGTTTGCTTTATCACTTAGTAGATTTTATTTTCTGTTCTAAGTTGTTCTCTATCTTTAGTTATGGATATGGAACACGAAATACCAAAAAAATTAGGTGTACTTGCTACTCATGGAGATGGGGAACCTCCTAAAACACTCGATGCTCCCTATCTGGAAAGTATTAAACACTACTTTGATAATCCTGAGAAAACCCCATTCAACTTGATAATGGGAGACATGTTGGATCAACGTGGATACTTTGGGGATTATCGCTTGACTCTAAAAGGGAAACTGTTATGGGATCAAATTCATATGTTGCATTGGTATGCTTGGAATTTATGCCGGAGATATGATTATACTTGTTGCTCTAGGACGAAGGCTCCACACCTTACCTTTTCATGTAAATTTAGTGATAATGAAACCTTGGCTTCTTATGCTAATGGTATATATGATTACTATGATGTGGAACAAATAGAAGAATTTGTTGCTTTTAAGGGTGCTTATGAAATTGAGTCTTTGTTTGAAAAGTGTGAAAAAAATTATGATGCCGTTTATAGACCTAAAAATTATGCTATACTTCAATATTGCTATGAGAATTATGAATATAATGCCGATATTAATGAGTTTATTGAGAAAGTCTCCACTATCCAAGAAGAGACTAATATTTTACAGGAATGTATGGAAGAAGAAATTGATGGCACTGTGAGCTCATTAGATAAAAAAGATGAGGAGGAGAGTGAAGACAAAAAAGGAGGAAGAGCGGATTGATCACCCATGCCCACCTTCTAATGTGAGTAACTCTTTATCCCATACATTGTTTAATTTCCCTTCATTCTTACCGAAGGATGAATGCTATGATGATTGCTATGACCCCTTGGATTCATTTGAAATACCCCTTTTTGATGGACTTGATGCTTGCTATGCTTGTGACCAAGATGCCAATATGAATTATGCTTATGGAGAGGAACTTGCTATAGTTCCTTATGTTAAGAATGAAATTGTTTCTATTGCACCCACACATGATAGTCCTATTATCTTTTTGAATTCTCCCTACTACACTATATCGGAGAAGTTTGCGCTTATTAAGGATTATATTGATGGGTCACGTTTTTCTACTACACATGTTGATTTTGATAAATGTAATATGCATGTGCTTTTGCTCCTACTTGCAATTATTATGAGATAGGAACTACATCTCCGCCTCTCTATGTTTCCAATACGATAAAATTGCAAGAAACTGTTTATACTATGCATTAGCCTTTACTTTGTGTGCCTGAATTGTTCTTTTATGACATGCTGATGCATACGAAGAGAGTTAGACTTCGATATTGCATGATATGTGTTGTTTTGTGCTCACTACTAAATTACAAATCATTGTTAATTAAAATTGGCTTTGATATACCTTGGGATCCGGGTGGATCCATTACTTGAGCACTATATGCCTAGCTTAATGGCTTTAAAGAAAGCTCTGCCAGGGAGACAACCGGAAGTTTTAGGGAGTCATTTATTTCTGTTGTGTGCTTTTATTAAGTTTAAAAACAAAAAAATAAAGTGGGGAATCTCAAACTTTTTCAAAAAGAATAGTGAAAGTAAGAAAGACGAGCACCGTTGAAGTGGGGGAGCTCCTTGAACTTTGTTCATGCCCATGGAAACTTTGCAAACCTTGATTACAGAAACTTTTCAACAAAAATAATTATTCCCTTGTACAAATCCATTGTATTATAAAAATAATGTGCCAAGATTTGCCTTTAGGATGTTTAGATTGCTTGTTTGGTATGTGCAGTGCAAAAACAGAAACTTTGTCTGTAGTGCGTGAATTTACATTTTTTACTGGAATGTCATAAGTTTTTGAAATTTTTACATAGTACTATTATGCAAATTTTTTATTTTTTCCTAATTTTTCTGAACTTTTGGAGTTACAGAGGTATTGTCGGTGTTCAGATTGCTACAGATTGTCCTGTTTTTGACAGGTACTGTTCTTGATGCATTCTTTTGCTAGTTTTGATGAAATTACCGATTGTATCGATGGAATAAGCCATAGAGAAGTTATAATATAGTAGCTACAATGCAAAAAATAAATTATGAATGGGTTTGCAACAGTACTTGAAGTGGTGATTTGCTTTATTATACTAACGTATCTCACAAGGGTTTTGTGTAAGTTTTGTGTGATTGAAGTTTTCAAGTTTTGGGTGAGATCACGATGGATGAAGGAATAAGGAGTGGCAAGAGCCTAAGCTTGGGGATGCCTGAGGCACCCCAAGGTAATATTCAAGGACTCCCAAGCAACTAGGCTTGGGGATGCCCCAGAAGGCATCCCCTCTTTCTTCTAACGATCATCGGTAATTTTACTTGGAGCTATATTTTTATTTGTCACATGGTATGCGTAAATCTTGGAGCGTAGTGTGCTTTTTATTTTTCTTTTAATAATGCACCATGCTGGTATGAGATAGTCCTTTGTTGACTTATAGAATGCTCTTTGCACCTCACTTATATCTTTTGAGTATGGATTTATAGAATGCTTCATGTGCTTCACTTATATCATTTGAAGTTTGGATTGCCTGTTTCTCCACACATAGAAAACCGCCATTTATAGAGTGCTCTTTTGCTTCACTTATATTTGTTGGAGCATGGGCATATATTTTGTAGAAAGAATTAAACTCTCATGCTTCACTTATATCTATTTAGAGAGTTAAGAGGAATTGGACCTTCACATGGTTAGTCATAAAATCCTACATAAAAACCTGTAGATCACTGAATATGATATGTTTGATTCCTTGCAATAGTTTTGCAATATAAAGATGGTGATATTAGAGTCATGCTAGTGAGTAATTGTGGATTGGTAGAAATACTTGTGTTAAGGTTTGTGATTCCCGAAGCAAGCACGTATGGTGAACCATTATGTGATGAAGTCGAAGCATGATTTATTTTTTGATTGTCTTCCTTATGAGTGGAGGTCGGGGACGAGCGATTGTCTTTTCCTATCAATCTATCCCCCTAGGGGCATGCGTATTAGTACTTTACTTTGATAGCTAATAAATTTTTGCAATAAGTATGTGAGTTCTTTATGACTAATGTTGAGTCTATTGATTATACACACTCTCACCCTGCCACCATTGCTAGCCTCTCTAGTACCGTGAAACTTTTGGCAGTGCATTAAACCCACCATATCCCCTTCCTCAAAACAGCCACCATATCTACCTATTATGGCATTTCCATAGCCATTCCGAGATATATTGCATGCAACTTCCACCATTCCGTTTATTATGACACGCACCATCATTTTCATATTGCTTTGCAGGATCGTAAGATTGCTAGCATGATGTTTTCATGGTTTTTCCGTTTTTTATGTCATTGCTACGCTAGATCATTGCACATCCCGGTACACCGCCGGAGGCATTCATATAGAGTCATATCTTTGTTGTTGTATCGAGTTGTAATTCTTGAGTTGTAAGTAAATAAAAGTGTGATGATCATTATTATTAGAGCATTGTCCCATGTGAGAGAAGGATGATGGAAGCTATGATTCCCTCACAAGTTGGGATGAGTCTCCGGACTTTATAAAAATAAGAGGCCAAAGAAGCCCAAATAAAAAAAAGAGGCCAAAGAGCCCAAAATAATAAAAAAAATGAAAAATGAGAGAAAAAGAGAGAAGGGGCAATTCTACTATCCTTTACCACACTTGTGCTTTAGAGTAGCACCATGTTTTTCATATAGAGATTCTCCTATGTTGTCACTTTCATATAGAACTTGGCTTGCATATTCCGATGATGGGCTTCCTCAAATGCCCGAGGTCTTCATGAGCAAGCAAGTTGGATGCACACCCAGTTAGTTTCCAGTTTGAGCTTTCATACACTTATAGCTCTAGTGCATCCGTTGCATGGCAGTCCCTAGTCACCTGCATCGATATTGATTGATGGGCATCTCCATAGCCAATTAATTTTCCTAGTTGATGTGAGACTTTCTCCTTTTTGTCTTCTCCTTACAACCACCATATTCTATTCCACCTATAGTGATATATCCATGGCTCACGCTGATGTATTGCGTGAAAGTTGAAAAGGCTTGAGAACATTAAAAGTATGAAACAATTGCTTGGCTTGTCATCGGGGTTGTGCATAATGAAATACTTTGTGTGATGAAGATGGAGCATAGCCAAAACTATATGATTTTGTAGGGATAACTTTCTTTGGCCAAGTTATTTTGAGTAGACATGATTGCTTTATTAGTATGCTTGAAGTATTATTGTCTTCATATCAAAGGATAGACTATTGCTTTGAATCACTCGTGTCTTAATATTCATGCCATGATTAGATTAAATGATCAAGATTATGCTAGGTAGCATTCCACATCAAAAATTATCTTCTTTACCATTTACCTACTTGAGGACGAGCAGGAATTAAGCTTGGGGATGCTGATACGTCTCCGTCGTATCTATAATTTTTGTTTGTTTCATGCCAATATTCTACAACTTTCATCTAGTTTTGGCAACATTTTATATTATTTTTGGGACTAACATATTGATCCAGTGCCCAGTGCCAGTTCTTGTTTGTTGCATGTTTTTTCTTTTGCAGAATATCCATATCAAACGGAGTCCAAACACGATAAAAACTTACGGAGATTTTTTTGAATATATGTGATTTTTGGGAAAAAGAATCAACGCGAGACGATGCCCGAGGGGCCCACAAGCCCTATGGGTGCGCCCACCTACACTGGGCGCGCCTAGGGTCTTGTGGCCACCCCGTGAGGTGGTTGGTGCACTTCTTCGGTTACAAGAAAGCTAATATCCGGATAAAAATCGTGTTAAATTTTTAGCCCAATCGGAGTTACGGATCTCCGGGAATTTAAGAAACGGTGAAAGGCCAGAATCTGGGAACGCAGAAACAGAAGAACACAGAGAGAGAGATCTAGTCTCGGAGGGGCTCCCGCCCCTCCGCCGCCATGGAGGCCAAGGACCAGAGGGGAAACCCTCCTCCCATCTGGGGGGGGGGGGAGATCATGGAAGAAGAAGGAGGAGGGGGGCTCTCTCCCCCTCTCTCCCGGTGGCGTCGTAATGCCGCCAGGGCAATCATCGTTTGATGGCGATCTACTCCAACAACTCCGTCATCTTCACCAACACCTCCATCACCTTCCCCCATCTATCTACAGCGGTCCACTCTCCCACAACCCGTTGTACCCTCTACTTTAACATGGTGCTTTATGCTTCATATTATTATCCAATGATGTGTTGCCATCCTATGATGCTTGAGTAGATTTTTGTTGTGCTATTGGTGGTTGGTGAATTGCTACGATTGGTTTAATTTGCTTGTGGTTATGTGTTGTCCTTTGGTGCCCATCCTATAAGCGCGTGTGTGGATCACACCATAGGATTAGTTGTATGTTGATAGGACTATGTATTGGAGGGCAAAGGTGATAGCAGCTTCAGCCTAGCATAGAAATTGATGCATACGGGATTGAAGGGGGGCCAATATATCTTAATGCTATGGTTGGGTTTTACCTTAATGAACATCAGTAGTTTCGGATGCTTGCTAATAGTTCCAGTCATAAGTGCATAGAATTCCAAGTAAGGGATGGCATGCTAGCAGTGGCCTCTCTCACAAAATTTGCTATCTGTCTAGTAACGTAGTCAATTGCTTAGGGACAATTCCGCAACTCCTACCACCACTTTTTCACACTTGCTATACTAACTTAATTGTTTATTTATCTAAATAGCCCCTAGTTTTTTTATTTACATGCTCTTTATTATGTTGCAAACCTATCCTACAACACCTACAAAGTACTTCTAGTTTCATATTTGTTCTAGGTAAAGCAGACGTTAAGCGTGCGTAGAGTTGTATCGGTGGTCGATAGAACTTGAGGGAATATTTGTTCTGCCTTTAGGTCCTCATTGCATTCGACACTCTTACTTATAGAAAGAGGCTACAACTGATCCCCTACACTTGTGTGGTATCAAACATGTTAGGCAGCATTCCACAAAAATTCCATTTTTATCATTTATCTAATCGAGGACGAGAAGGAATTAAACTTGGGGATGCTAATACGTCTGCAACTTATCTATAATTTTTGATTGTTCCATGCTGTTATATTATCATTCTTGGATGTTTTACAATCATTTTATAGCAACTATATATCATTTTCGGGACTAACCTATTGATATAGTGCCCAGTGCCAGTTGCTCTTTTTTACTTCGCAGAATATCAGTACCAAAATGAGTCCAAACGCAATGAAACTTGTTGGAGATTTTTTTGGACCAGAAGACACCCAGTGGGCCAAGAAAGTACCAGAGTGGAGGCCCGTGGGGAGCACAACCCACCAGGGCGCGCCCAGGAGCCCTGGCGTGCCCAGGGGGGTTGTGTCCCCCACGGAGTCCCCCTGCACCGCCTCTTCGCCCTATAAATTCCCAAATATTCCAGAAACCCTAGGGGAGTCGACGAAACACAATTCCAGCCACCGCAAGTTCCAGAACCACGAGATCCAATCTAACACCATCACGGAGGGGTTCATCATCCTCATTGGTGCCTCTCCGATGATGCGTGAGTAGTCCACCATAGACCTACGTGTCTGTAGGCAGTAGCTAGATGGCTTTCTCTCTCTCTTTTGATTCTCAATACAATGGTCTCTTGGGGATCTATTTTATGCACTACAAAAAAAGACACATCCGTGACATTTTGGGCTGAAAGATTTTTTTTCTGCCATGCTTATGACACTTCTATGACGATAATTGTGACAAAACCCGGTATCATCATAGATGTGGTGGGCTCCTACTTCTATGACAAAAAAACATGACAGAAAATGGGCTTTTCATCTTGGGTGGGCCGGAGACGCAGTTGTATGACATTCTTTGGGTCGTCCATGACGAAAAAAACCGTGGTAGAAGCGAGGGTGAGGAAAATATCGGGGAGTTCCCGGTTACGGTGGGTAGTCAGGGGCCGAGGATGCGCGTTTCTCTCGTACATGTATGCGCGTGTGTGCGAGGCATTGCGCTCTAACTGAACCCGAGCGAGGCGTTCGCCTACTAAACCCGAGCGATTGCACTACAGGCTACGCGTTACTGAACCTGAGCGATCGATCGATCTCGCTGTTAACTGAACCCGATCGAGCGATTCCTTTGCTACTGTTGATAACTGAAGCCGATCGAACCTGCTGCCTCTTGATGAACAGTGAGCGTTGTTGGGGGGTTGGATGAACAGTTCCCGGTGGGGGTTGGATGAACAGGACCCCGTGGTAGTAGAGGCCGTTGCCACTGGATGAACAGGACCCCGATCGAGCCGGTTGGGGGTGGATGAACAGGACCCCGTGGAGGGCTGGATGAACAGGACCCCGTGGAGGGCTGGTTGAACAGTAGCCGGTGGAGGCGTGGTTGAACAGGACCCCGAGGAGAGGGTTGGTTGAATAGTAGCCGGTGGAGGAGCGGTGGAGGCTGGATGAACTGGAGCCCGTGGATGAACAATCGAAGGTGGAGGCTGGAGGAGGTCGATGGTGGATGAACAGTAGCCCGTGGAGGCTGGAGGAGGTCGATGGTGGAGATGAATAGTAGCCGTGGAGTCCCGTTTTGCGCTACGCCACACCACTTCCGATGAACAGGACCCCCGTTTCGACCATGGCGCTCCAACACAAGTCCGTTTCCTCCACTTTGCGGTACGCCACACCCCGCCCGATCAACATGTCCCCGTTTCTACCGTAGGAGGTCCAAGAGAAGTCTGTTTCCTTCGTTTTACGGCACGCCACACCCCTCCCGGTGAATAGGATCCCGTTTCGACCGTAGGGGGTCGAACACAAGGCCATTTCCTCCGTTTCACGGTACGCCAGGCCTCGGTTCGATCGGCTGTTCCGTCCAAGCCGGTTGGCTCCCGATGAACACGACGCATTCCGTTCCGACCCGAGCCGGTTGGCCACCGATGAATAGGACGCCATTGCTGCCTGCCCATGTACACGAGCCCTCGCCGTACGTATGCGCGAGTAGGCGTTCGAGACCCCGCCCATATGTACGTATGTGGCCGTATTTACTTTCTTGCACCCTGGTTGTACGTACGTGTATACGATATTAACGGGATTGTGTGACATGCTACGTGCGCGCCTCTACTATGACACGTGCCCTTCCTTACCCGGCCACAGTTCATCGCTGCAGCCTGCAGACAGACCGATCGACCAATACGTGCGTACACGTTCGCGACGAGAATGACAACGCTACGTACGCTTCGACCAGGTGGGTCCCGACTGTCAGGCACTTCCTTGCATGAGAAGATGTAGCTGGTGGGTCCCAACAGTCAGGGGGGGAATGCTTTTTTCATGAAATACGGTGCCCTGTCCGGTGGGTCCCTGCTGTCAGGTGGAGGAATCACAATTTTGCCCGTAATAAAGTTGCACTTCCTTGCTGCGGCCGTGGACCCAGCTATCAGCCTCTCCACGTATAGTACTCTTCCAACGGAAGTTGTTCCTTGACCACATTGACCACGCCGCGCCAAGAGCACCAAGGCGATGGACGACGGCGAGGCCTAGGAAGGGGACGACACGGAGTTGGGGAAGACGTGGCAGTGGATGTCCATGCGGAGAGGAGTACGAGGGTTTCACTTGTTCGGCTATGGTGTGAGGCTGCCGTCGCTGCAGAATAACATGGGGTGTGGGTGAGTAGAGGGATGGCCTGGCCAGCGGTGGGAGTAGTAGGGGGCGGTGAGGCCTCCGCGGCAGCACAGCCGGCCACGGGAGGCAGGAGCACGCGACACGACTGGCGCTGGTTTGGGCGGCTGGAGCAAGAAGACCAGAGGTTGAAGAAGCACTACGGTCGTTGGATGGACATCGTACAGTCACTGGAGCTAGAATCATTCATATTGACTAAGTTGACAAAGCCCTCCGTCCCCGTCAACTTAGTAGGCCCACAAGTCAGCCTCCCACTATGGTGGGTCCCAGCTTGCAGGGGGAGTATTCATTTTTTGTGCATAATAAGGAGGCACTTCCTTGCGTGCGAAGATATAGCTGGTGGGTCCGAGCTGATAGCGGGGGGAACATTTTTTTCGTGAAATACAGAGGCCCTTCCATTGGGTCCCCGCTGTCAGGTGGAGGAATCATTATTTTGCACGTAATAAGGAGGCATTTCCTTGTGTGCGGCCGTGGACCCAGCTGTCAGCCTCTCCACTTACAGTCCACTTCCGATGGATGTCATTCGTTGACCAGGGCGCGCCGAGAGAACCAGGGCGGTGGACGACGGTGAGGCCTAGGAAGGGAACGACACAGAGCCGGTGAAGACTCGGCAGTGGTTGCCCACGCGGTGGGGAGTACGAGGGTTTACTGGTTAGGCTGCCGTCACCAAAAATAACAGGAGGTGTGGGTGAATAGAGGAATGGCCTGTCCAATGATGGAGTAGGGCGGGGTGGTGCGGCTTGTGCGGCAGCACAACCGGCCACGGGAGGCGGGAGCAGGCAGTCCCACCGGCGCTGGTTTGGGCGGCTGGAGCAAGAAGATCTGATATTGAAGAAGCAGCACCGCCGTTGGATCCAACGGTCACTGTTGCTAGAATCGTTTGTGGACTAAGTTGACAAATCCTTTCATACACGTCAACCTAGTAGACCCACAAGTCATCCTCCAAATCTGTCCCAAACAACATACAACCCGAAATTTCTAGCCAGATTCAAATTAATTTAAAAACTAAACATACCTTAATTCAAATCCAATGAAATTTTACCCGCAAAAAACAATGAAATTTAAAATATCAAAATCCAAAAGAAAAAAGTATTTTGGAACTAATTGCCTGTTTGATTTATTTTTTCATTTTACAGCCCATTTATTATTACTTATAGCCCATTTCTTATTACTTATAGCCCATTTTTTGGGCAAGCCCGAATGCATCCCTCCTCGTCTTGAAAGATTACCGACCCAGCAGGGTGTAGAAAAGCAAGTAGGCCTACATTGGTTATTCTGCAAAAACAAAATAGTTTGGCTAGCCATTTTCAGAAAGAAAAAAAAACTGGTCTGGTCATGTGGTAAACATATGAAATAAAAGCGTGGGCTAGATGGGCCAGAGCTCCCGCACAACCCAGTTGATACCCTTCTCTGTCCCGAAAAAAAAACTACACGCGCTGCTGGGTCCCTACTGTCATCCTCACCATGTATAGTCATCTCCTTATTCCTCTCGGTTGTTGACCATGTTGACAACACCGGAGGGCGGCGCCGCGGCGAGCGAACCAAGGCAGAGGACGATGGTGAGGCCTCGGACGGGAACGAACAGGAGCCGGGGAAGATGCAGAGAGTTTTAGGGAGCGATGTGGCCATGATGCGTGCGCGGCAGCACTGCCAGACGTGCGAGGCAGGAGCAGGTGGTCCCGCCGTCGCTGGTTTGGCTTTGGCGGTTGGAGGAAGAAGAGACTGAAGAAACACGGCATACGTTGAATGTCAATCCAACGGTCATGGTTGGCATAATTGTTTGTTGACTAAGCCGGCACCAAGTAGCTTACTTTTTTATATATTGGAAGAAAAGAAAAACTGGGCTCGTTCGCCTGATAACATTCCCAAAACTGCGACCGTTAGATCTTGTGTCGCAACTAAAACTGCGAGGAAAATGCGTTTGTCTGCCGTCCTCCTCCCAGGGAACGTTCGCCACATAAGTGACTAGCACCCTTGGTTTTCAACCGAGAGGTCTTGGGTTCGAGTTCCAGGAACTCGCAATTTTGTCCTCCTTCCTTCCTCGCAAAAAAAGAAAGAAAATCAAAGACTTGAGAAGGCGTACAGAACAAGCTAGTGTACCAGTAAAGAGACGTTGCTAAGTTTTAGAAAAAAGAGAGACGTGCTCCTGTATCTGGTTCGAATCCAAACCTAGACTATGACTACATATGGCGCTATGCTACTCTGCAAGTAATGAAACTGACATATCCAACGTTCGCTTCTCCTCTTCTCTACTTACTCTGCCTAGCATCAGAAGCTCTGGCCGCAGCAACCATGTCCGCTGGCTGCTCGTCCACCTGCTCTTCAGCAGGCAACAACCAGATATGTGCCAAGTCGCCACCCATACCATCGTCTGTGGGTCTCATCACACCCCCACCGGCACATGCACCACAGCCGGTTGCTCATCGGAACCCGCTACCATTGCTGTGGTGCCACTGCTGCAAATCATGCAGAGTCATCCATCGCGTCTCAACCACAATCCTCAACCCTGGCCGAGGCTTCTACAAATGCCCGAATCATGGGGAAATAATATGTTTAAGTGTTGTTCTACTGCTTTTAGTTGCTGATTTTCTAATAGTTTGGTTGATGATCTTCCAATTTGATTCGTGCGGAAAAGGGAAGATTCGTGTGATTTGTATTTCTGGGAAGTTGCTGATGTGGGGGAATGCAACTACACTGATTATTTGGTTAGCCGAGGAGTCCCAATACCAGCAGGTTGGGGTGTTGGACAAGTAATTGAAGGAACGACAGAAGAGGAAGATGTAGAGCAGAAGGTTAAAGATGCAGTTCCTCTGATCATGGCCAAGCACTGTTGAACGGCCTTGACAGCAATGAGGAGATGAAAGAGCTTGTGAAGATAATGGGCAAAATCGATGTGCTCTGTAGGATGATTGTCTCTTTATTTGCAGTTTATGTAGCACTCGTGATGTATTCAGTGGCTATGACATGAGCACTTTGCTGAAACTAGTAATGAATGAAATCTGTTTAGCAGGCTGGGCTTAGTGTTGTGTACATCTAATGATTTCTGTTAATGGAAATCGGGGGGGGGGGTGTCGGTGTCAAAACCGGCGGATCTCGGGTAGAGGGTCCCGAACTATGCGTCTAAGGTCGATGGTAATAGGAAATAGGGGACACAATGTTTACCCAGGTTCAAGCCCTCTCTATGGAGGTAATACCCTACTTGCTGCTTGCTTGATCTTGATGAATATGAGTATTACAAGAGTTGATCTACCACGAGATCATAATGGCTAAAACCCTAGAAGTCTAGCCTGTATGACTATGATAATGAATCTTGGCCTCTACGGACCTAGCCCTCCGGTTTATATAGACACCGGAGGGATCTAGGGTTACATAAAGTCGGTTACAGAGATAGGAATCTTCATATTTGGTCGCCAACTTGCCATCCACGCCAAGGAGAGTCCCATCCAGACATGGGCGAAAGTCTTCGATCTTCGTATGTTCATGGCCCATCAATCTGGCCCATGTATAACAGGTCGGACGCCCGAGGACCCCTTAGTACAGGACTCCCTTAGTAGCGCCTGAACCAGACTTCAATGACGAGGTGTCCGGCGCGCAGATTGTCTTTGACATTGCAAGGTGGGTTCCCCTTTCCGAATACTCCAAGATAGTCTTCGGACGTAATGAACGTGTCTGGATCTGCAACACAAGTACCACACACAACCGCGGAGAGTATAATATTTCACGAGTCCAATCCGCTGACGACTTTCTATAACGTGACATCACGGCTGCCCGGTCATTATTTCGAACCATTTTTCGTCCTGCCCTTCCATGTTTCGAGGCGTGGTTTTTATTGGCATGTCTTGTCGAAGCAGAGATCGTGTCCCCTTATTGTGGGATCCTCATCAATACGGGCGTGGATAACCCAACCGTTCCGTTGGCATGATCCCTTAGGAATAGGTAAGTTTCAAGGCTTAAGAGGCGGCGTTCGATATCAATCGCCTTTATAAAGGAGCCAAGGGCCGTCTTTTCTTTTACGCCGCCCATGTTCTCAGCCCTTGCAACCTCGAGTTCCAGCACCCAAGGTTCAATTTCATTATTTCGAGCTTCCCAATCAAGGCCGGACCTAGCCCACAGGGCCGATGGATGGCTTCCTCTGTTACAGAGGAGGATATTGTGAAGCTCCGGGCGGCCAGATATCTGACCGCGGAGATACCCCACAGGCTTCCTGCTCAAGGACAGGTTATTCCCACTCCCAGATCCGGTGAGAGGGTCGTATTCATCTCCCACTTCCTCCAAGGACTAGGATTCGCTCTTCATCCCTTTGTCCGGGGCTCATGTTTTCTTACGGACAAGATTTTCATGATCTAGCCCCAGATTCTTTTCTTCACGTCTCGGCATTCATTATCACGTGCGAGGCCTTACCCCGTATTCCCCCACACTTCGGCTTATGGCTCAAGACCTTTAGTGTCAAGCCGAAGGTAGTCGACGGGAAACAAGCGGAGTGCGGTGGTGCCATAGTGAGCAGGCTCACCAATGTCTGGCCAAAAGGCTCCTTCACCGAAACTTCCAACCAATGGCAGCAGGAGTGGTTTTATGTCACTGAACCCTGCGATACCAAGTGGGCAGTTATACCTGCATTCCGATCTGGACCTCCATTACATCTTGCATCATGGATTAATAAGGGGCTGGACCGGGGATCAATTGATGAAGTGCAGACTCTGCAGAGCCGCATCCGGTGCCTCCTTGAGAGGAACATCAATCTTATCAACGTGGTTCAAGTAATGCTAATTCGCCGAGCCCTACTGTGCCAGCGACGGCCTCTCCGTATATCGGAGTTTAGTCCGGAAGGACCATGGACACTTCAACACTTCTTCGGCACGACACACAAGGGAATGTGGAAGTTGTTTTTCGGAACACGAAAATAGTGGCCGGACACCACCGAGGACATCGGCCTCGACTGCAACCATCCGGATACCTCGGTAAGCACTCGACTCCCGAACATCTTTTAGTTCAGTATCCCGTAACAAGATACTGAGCAAATCATCTTCTTCCAGGGCTGGATAAAGAAAGCAGAGCGAATTAGGTGTTCGGCCCCCTTCCCGAAGACTCAGCAGATCCCGTGCTAGCAAGGATGCTGGCCCCTGCACCATACCAGGTGCCTGTGAAAGAGGACAAGGTGGGGCGCGGGAAGTCCAAAGGTGGCCTTCATTCTGAAGGTATATCGGACACTATGTCCGGGGAGATTAGAACTCCCTCGCCCGAAGGCGAAAAAGGAGGAGAAACCAACATCCTCTCTCCCCATGGTAAGAAAAGGGCCGCCTCCGAGGATTGGGTGGAAAAGGCTCCTAAGCGAGGCAAGATGCCCCTCTCGGGTGGCTCGGACTTGGAGGACAACGTTGTCGCACAGTCCCATCATGAGGACAAGCCTTTAACCGATTCGTAAGTGAACAAGGGTGTTTTAAACATGTCCTGTTCCTTTCCTGTTACAAGGGTAACATCTAGAATATATGTTTTGCAGTCCGGCATGCAGTCTTCTTCAACAATCCTCTTCCTCGGGGGATCTTCTTCCGGAGATGATGGAAAGTGAGACGCCTCCACCGGCTTCCTCGCCCAACAGGGCGGACGACTTCGAGGTGTCGTCCCGGAGGGTCTCTCCCGATCAACAAGCGGTGCAAGGGATGATGAAGACATCACCCGAAGGTGACACTTTGGTCGCCCCGGGTCCGAGGTGTGCGGTGCCAACGAGGATCGACAACAAAGGCCCCGGACTGTCCGGTTTACAGCCAGGGATGACTCTAGGGTCGACTAAACGGATCCCCTCAAAGGGAGTCCGTACTCCTACGGTTGCTTCCAGGGATAAAGAGGTGCCAGATACACTGACGGACATGCTGCAACATGCGTCCGTCTCGGAGGAACATCGTACCTTGATGGGTACGGTGGTTGAAAGGGTTCTGTCCGTGAAAAGCGGATTGAATGAAGCCTTCACGGGCCTGCTAAGAGGCTTCGAGGTTCGTAATGTAATATTTTCAATTGTGCTTTGGTCGCAAAATGCACCTGTGTATAGATAGTAGCCCCTGAGACTCTGATAGGCCTCCCAAGGGAGACGATCAGAGGATCGAAAAAGATATGCCCAGGAAATAATCTGATTTAATTGGAACACAGGCTATTACCTCCCTGGCGACTGCCCACACTACGGAGGCTGCCGATCTGAAGCAGAAGCTTGATGTGGCGGAGGACGACGTCATGCTTATTAACAGGCGGCTTGACGAAGCGCACGGTATGTTCTGAGTATGCGGCATATATATGTATGATAACATGAGCGCAAAAGCTTGAGATTTATGCACTGACACCTGCTCAATCAGCAGACGGAGCTGCTGCCGTTGAGGCCCTGCGAGGGGAGCTTGCCCGAGACAGGGGGCAAGCCCGGATGAGTAACGCGGCTGCCGAGAGGGTAGCTGAGGAGTTAAAGGCCGAACAGGCTGCGTGGCGCCAGTGCGAGGAAAGAATATTTTCCATAGAGCAATATTTAAATGATGTCACTGGCAAATGGCAAGCACTCAAGGAGGAGAACAAGGCAAATATAGCCGAACTCGAGAAGGCCTTACGAGAGGCGAGAGAAGCACGATCCGAGTCGAGAGTGGCTCGGGAGGAGATCCGGCAAGCCGGAGATATAGCGGTCGGTAAGCCATTTCTATTTCAGACTAAATTCGGCGATCCGAAGTATGCCCCGCTTAATCAAATGTGGAGCTCTCCAGACGCGTTATTGGACTTGCCAAAGAGTGCCTATGATGCGGCAATTTTACCAAGCGCAAGAAGGGTATGCGACGGAGAAGCTTTTCTGGTCACAATTCGGTGCGCCGAAGTGCCCGCTGATGCTGAACGAATAGATGACCCAATGGGCCGAGCTCCACAGAATATCCGGTTCGGTCATGAAGGACTTGGTGGTCCGGCTGTGGCCGATTGAGCCGGTGCCGAATAGTTATTTCGGTGTAGTGCGGCGACTTATGGAGGTAGTGCCGCATATTGACGCTATGAAGCGATCATTGTGCATTGAGGGTGCACGGATGGCGTTTGCCCGTGTCAAGATGTATTGGGCAAAGATGAAGGCCGTCGATATTGCAGCGAGGAGTCCACCCGAGGGCAAGGACAAACACCCGCCGGAGTATTATTTCAAAGATGTCCTGGAGGGCGCCCGCTTGATAGAGGGTCAGTGCTCAAAGAATATAATCTTTGAATGAATATACCGAGATTGTAAAAGATAATATTATGATATAATTAAAGTTATGTTTTGATAATGTCGCGTAAAAGCTTTGATTCCTCCTGTACGGCCGTTTCTTGTATAATCTGAAAGTTTTCCAGTCGTCGGCTTCAGCCCCCTCGTAGAAAGTACGGGGGTGTTCGGAAAAGCATTTGATCACTCTTAACCCAACGTCTTGGTCCGTAAAGGAGGTGTCAATGCGGCGAACTAGGCAATCAGACTATAGGGTGTTAACACTTTCACTTAGCCATAGGAGTTTTATGGTGGGTCTACGATATAGCCCCTGGTATGTACGCTGTTATCCCAATACGGTGCGTTACATGTATGACCTGAAGTAAGGTCCTTCGTGTAAAATGGAGGGAATCGCGAAAGATTCCGATAAGTCATCGAGCGGTTGACCAGCTCTCGCCGCATCATGACAGTCAGTTTTCGGCTTTCTCTACTGAGGTGCTTGACCGGACGAACCGGAAACACAATCGCAGTAGTTCTCCCTTTACTAACCTAGCCGATAGAGCGGAACATAAGGTAGTAGGCACAGGAGCCGGGCAACCGAACTATTGACCCAAGACATGATTCGGAGCTGATGCATATAAGGCCGAACTCGCGATGCCGAAGTACGCTATAAAGCTGTTCGGACCTTGTTGGCGACTCATTTGTTCCCATACCGAGCCCCTGGCAAGTTATGCGGGGTGCGTGTGTTAAAGAACCAAAGGAGCAAAATTCAGTTCTTTAGAAAAGTGAGTACGGAGTACGTTTACTGGAACCTGAGTGATATGCCAATCGACATTTTACAGATAATAACGCCACAACCCCGGCTATTTGACATGCCAGGGGTCGAAGGCTGAGGAAAAAAGGCACTTTACAAGCTCGAAATAGAGAGTGCGGTCTACAAAAAGTTATCTTGGACCTCCTGTTGCATGTCTGCGCCGCCTTTCCTCGGCGAAGGGGCTCCTTAACAGGAATAGCCTTTGGGTGAGTATACGAACCCGAACTTCGATAGAGTCCGTGAGATGACCAGCCTTTGAGTCGCCTGTGGTAAAGGATAACAAATAAGAAAGAGTAGTTAGAAAAGAAAAAGGAAGGAGGTTATGGGCGTACTTGTAGGCCCGTCCGTATAGTGCTTCCGTCGATGCCCAGGGTATTTTAAGTGCATAGTTATGTATGCGCGGTACAGATTTCGCAGGTGTATCAGGCGGATGGCGGAAGCCGAACTGCTAGTCCAGCTCCGAAATTGGTCGGTCCTGCTGAATGGAGACCGGCGGCTTAATGGGCGACGAGGTATGCGGTTTGATAAGGCCGCCTTGTACTTTGGCTGAAATAGCCGTAGTATGATCCTCGGCTCGAAGGGAGCGCTCCGTGCGCTCCCCCGTAGGGGTGTGTGTGTCATTTATACCATGTTCACTGTTTTTACTTCGGGGGGAAATTGCTTCTGACCCCCGGTGTTTGGTTGGTGAGTCTCCTCGTCGTCGCTGTCGCCGGGCGGCCTCTTCCCCTTGTGTTTGGCATTGAGCTTGCCGCCTGTTTGAAGACCCAACAGCTTCTGTTGGCGTGATTGGCTGGCTTACCGGGGTTGCCATGAATCTGGCAGGGCCGATCCAATATCTTGTCTAAATTGGATGGTCCATCTCTGTTTGCCTTGAATGGATTTTTCCGTTGACCGGGTTTAGGGCCTCTGAATCCGGCGTTGACCACTATGCCGTCTCGGACTTCGGAAGTGCCCAGATCGCTGGCGCTGTTGCTTCTACGAGCGAGCCAGCTATCTTATCTCATGCAAAAGCGGGTCATCAGAGCGGTAAGGGCTGACATGGATTTTGGTTTTTCTTGCCCGAGATGGCGGGCGAGCCACTCATCCCGGACGCTATGTTTGAAGGCCGCTAGGGCTTCCGCGTCCTGACAGTCAACGACTTGGTTCTTTTTAACTAAGAATCTAGTCCAGAGCTCCCTGGCTCACTCTCCGGGCTGCTGGACAATGTGACTTAAGTCGTCGGCATCTTGTGGTCGGACATATGTACCCTGGAAGTTATCGCGGAAGGCGTCTTCTAGGTCCTCCCAGCTGCCAACGGAGTTTTCGGGCAGACTATTTAGCCAGCGCCGAGCTGGCCCTTTGAGTTTCAGTGGTAGATATTTGATGGCATGGAGATCATCGCCGCGGGCCATATGTATATGGAGAAGAAAATCCTCAATCCATACCGCGGGATCAGTTGTTCCATCATATGATTCTATGTTCACGGGTTTAAACCCTTCTGGGAATTCGTGCTCCATTACTTCATCAGTGAAGCAAAGAGGGTGTGCGGCGCCTCTATGTCGGGCCACATCGCGACGTAGCTCGGATGGAGTCCGTCTGCTGGTTTCGGCCCGGGTGTGATTAGGTTTGTCACGACTGGATAGGTAGCCGTAGTCGCGTGTTGAGGCACGCCCTCACGATCCGTAGGTCGATCTGGTACATCCTGCTCTATTGTCCAGGTCCTGCCGAAGGTCATATGTGTAACCCCAAGCTATTTTATCTCTGTCTTTATGGTGAGGTAGGACGGGCTGGTGTTCGGCTTTTGTTGCCGTTTTGTCCTGACCGCGTAATGGTCGGTCAGCCGCATTGCGCGATGATGGAACGTGCTCCAGCACCTCATCATCGAACTGGGGTAGCAATTTGTGCTCCGGGTAACTTTTGGCTGGGCGCTTGAGGCGGTATTCTTCGGCTGCCAGGACATCCGTCCATCTGTCATTGAGCAGATCTTGGTCAGCTTGAAGCTGCTGCTGTTTCTTTTTCAGGCTCCTTGCAGTGGCTATTAGCCGGCGCTTAAAGCGCTCCTGTCCGAGAGGTTCCTCAGGCACGACGAAGTCCTCGTCGCCGAGGCTCACCTCATCCTCGGAGATCGGAAGGTAATTACTGTCCTCCGAGTTTTTGTGCATGGCTTGTTCATCAGGGCTGACTTGCCCATCTTCCCGTCCCTCCTGTTCAGATGTTGCCTCAATGGGATCTTCATTGTCTTCGGCATTGTCCGGAGTATAGTTCTCTTCCATGCCGGTATTGCTGTCTTTTCCATGATGTGACTTAGAGCGGCGCCGCTGACGCCGACGCTCTGGCTGTGTCTCAGGAGGTTTATCCTCGACTGGATTTTCTTTGTCATCATCGTTAATTTCTTTGGGTGTATCCACCATGTACACATCGCACGAAGAAGTGGCCGTCCAGCGTCCGGTAAACGGCGGGTTTTGGCCTTGCTCCTCATCGGCATCGTCATCCATACCGTCGATGTCTTCGGAGCCGTAATCGAGCATGTCGGCTAGGTCATCGATAGTGGCTATGTATTGGGCGGTGGGTAGGAAATGAAATTCACCGTCATCAGCCTCCTGTTCGGACCGGATATAATTCGGCTGAGAGTCCCCCGCTAAGGATAGAGTTTTTAATGAGTTTAGCACATCGCCCAAAGGCGAGTGCCGGAAGATGTCCGCGGAGCTGAATTCGATGACCGATGACCGATCGAGCTCGTATGCGGACGCGCAAGGTTCGGAACCTGTAGCCAGAGACGAGTCCATGGTTCCGGTGACACAGGTGTCACTCGAAGTTAGGTCTGTGTGCGGCTCCAACGCCGCTGCGTCTGCGGCTTTCGTGGCGGGGTTGAGCTTCCCTTCCTCGGATGGCGCGATCTGCTCTGGATCTAGGGCCAGAGTAGTTACAGGTGCTATCTCCTGGGTATGGTCCGATGACAGATTTATGTCATGTTCATCGTGGTGGCAGGGAGTGGCCGCCGTGGTCTCGAATCCGTCGAAGATCAGGTCTCCGCGGATATCAGCGACGTAGTTTAAGCTTCCAAATCTGACCTGATGGCCAGGGGCATAGCTATCGATTTGCTCCAGATGGCCAAGCAAGTTGGCCCGCAGTGCGAAGCCGCCGAATACGAAGATCTGTCCGGGGAGGAAGACTTCCCCCTGGACAACATTGCTGTTGATGATTGAGGGAGCCATCAAACCTTTTGAGGACGGCATAGTGGAACTCTGAATGAAAGCACCAATGTCGGTGTCAAAACCGGCGGATCTCGGGTAGGGGGTCCCGAACTGTGCGTCTAAGGTCGATGGTAACAGGAGATAGGGGACACAATGTTTACCTAGGTTCGGGCCCACTCTATGGAGGTAATACCCTACTTCCTGTTTGATTGATCTTGATGAATATGAGTATTACAAGAGTTGATCTACCATAAGATCGTAATGGCTAAAACCCTAGAAGTCTAGCCTGTATGACTATGATAATGAATCTTGGCCTCTACGGACCTAGCCCTCTGGTTTATATAGACACCGGAGGGATCTAGGGTTACATAAAGTCGGTTACCGAGAAAGGAATATTCATATTTGGTCGCCAAGCTTGCCATCCACGCCAAGGAGAGTCCCATCCGGACACGGGAGAAAGTCTTCGGTCTTCGTATCTTCACGGCCCATCAGTCCAGTCCATGTATAACAGGTCAGACGCCCGAGGACCCCTTAGTCCACGACTCCCTCAGGGGGGTATCCCCTTTTGCTCATAAATAAATAAATAACAGAGGCCCTTTTGCTAATAAATAAATAAAGTAGCAGAGGCCCTGTCGGGTCAGCTTTGTTCCCATTCGAAGACATCGAGCAAATTGCAGTCCAACAGCAAACTATGTCATTAAATTCAAGTTTCACAGCCAAATTTGAGTACAACTAAACAACAATGTCATCATATTTTAGTCGTCATGCAATCACGAAACACAAATCAACATACATAATAAGTGATGTTCTCACAGCAGAGTACTAAACAACAAGTTCATCAGGTTTCAGTTGTCATAGCAAACACAATTTCACATAGTAGATAAAAAATGTCTTCTGAGAGGCAAATACAACAAAAGCAATCTAATCATCATCCGCAGCAGCAACGTCAACATCTTCGCCATGTGTATCAGTCTGAATTGTAATTCCCCAAAGTGGCATCTTCTTCTTCATCCTCAATGTCCTCGAATGTTGGATTCTTCTTGATCAACTCTTGTATGTCCACAGCCAGACATGATGGTTCTCAAAGATATTAGGAACATCTGTGGAATCTTGTACATCAGGAGCAGTGTAAGCATCATCTTGTTGCGCAACTTCATTAAACGAATTCCTCTGCTCAAACCTTTGCAATACTCTCCAGTCATCGCTACGTGCAAATGTGTCTTCCAAGAAAAGTATCTGTGTTGCTTGATTTGCCAAAATAAAAGGCTCGTTGGTCTGGTACGCCGCCTTGACATTGATGGATTTGAAATAATCATCAGCTCTGGGTTTTGCGATCCTGGAAAACAGGTTATACCAACGACAGCACAACATAACCACACACCGACGAACCTCAAAACTGGAGATATACTGCAACTGAACAATGCCTGTTATGTTAGCATACATTTCAGTTGTCTCTCTGCTGTACGTTTCCGTGCTCATGATGGCACTATTTTGTGTCTTCCTGCCTTCGTCGCATGCAAGGGTGTTGTAGCGCACATCTCCAACAATGCAATATTCATAATGCCTTACCCGAGTATCAGGACCCATTGCTAGTGCGTAAAGGGCATCATCAACTGCCTGCCCATCCTCCCACATCTTCTTAACCTATGGTTAGAAAATAGACAAGCACATCATCTTAAGTACTCAATATATTAAAAAAACTGACAGTGCAATTCAAAAGCTTACATGGCTCTTGAACAATTTCGCAAATCCTGCCATAACCAGTTAGTCAATGTTTCTTAGATTTTGCGGCAGTAACTCCTTTTTGTAGATGCTGCACAACATAGTGATCACGTCAAACATCTAAATATATAAGAATATGCCGCAAGTTTAGTAGATTACAATGTATAAGTTGCAGTACTTAGCACTTACTTGATATAAGGTAGTATCTCAGGATAGTTATTCAACACATACGAAACCATTTTGTCCAAATCTTTAGGTTTGTCGTCTTGTCAACTCTTCCTTGTAACTCGAACAAAACAATCGGAAACATTGAGCCCGGGATTGATTTCACCCACCTCTTTGCTAAGCTGATCAGCTGTTTCAATGTATTTTGAGCAGAATGTCAACGCTTCTGTAGCAATGTTGGCCTCTGCAATGGAATCCTCGAGTCTAGCTCTGTTCCTAACATAGCCCTTGAAAGTTCCTAGCTGCCTTTCAATAGGGTACATCCAACCATACTGTACTGGACCTCTAAGTAGTGCCTCATCAGGTAGATGAACAGCCAAATGCATCATCACATCAAAAAAGGCTGGAGGTTATATCTTCTCAAGGTCGCATAGGATAGTTGGTATGTTATCTCTAAGATGCTCCAAAGCATCTATCCTGATATTGCTACTGCAGAGTTCCCTGAAGAATGGTCCCAACTCCGCAACTGCTGTGTGTAAGTCAGGGCGGCCCAATCCTCTAAGGATAACAGGTAAAACCCTTTGAAGTAGGACGTGGCAGTCATGAGCCCTTGTACCTTGTTTCCATCTGCACTGACTCTCCTTTCAGGGTTGGAAGCAAATCCATGTGGGAATCTCACATGTGACAGGACCTCGCAAAATTCTTTTCTTTTTACCTTGTCCAAGACGTACATAGCTGGTGCCATATCCCGTGGTTTAACTTCATCTTGCACCTGCAAATCCTTTCTGATACCCACGTGTGTTAAATCAATGCTAGATTTTAAGGTATCTTTCGTCTTGCCTTCAATATTAAGAAGTGTGCCGGTAATGCTGTCACATATACTTTTCTCGATGTGCATCACATCAAGATTGTGTCGCAGATCCAAATCTTTCCAATACTCCAAGTCCCACAAAGTGGACCTACGGGTAAACAATAATCTCTCTTTTGCCCTTCCACGCTTCCTTTTCCCGCTACCATTATCAGGATGGTTTCCTGGTGTAATATACCTACCTTCTCTAATTCACTTGCAACTCATCGGCGGTGAGCCTCTTTGGCGCATCACGGTTTTCATGCTTTGCAATGAGCACATGTCTTCGGTCTTTTGTAGGACGTGGCTTGTCCTTGACAAGGAAACGACGGTGTCCAACGTAACAATCTTGCTAGGTATTGCGTATGATAGCGGATTCCTGTCACAGCGAACACATGCATTGTAACCATGTGTCGTTCACCCTGGCATAGTGCCCAAAGCCGGATAATCATGGATGCACCAAATTATAACAGCACGTAGAAAGAAATCAGCTCGTGGGCTGCTATATAGGTCTCGAGTGAGAACACCCCTCCACAGCTGTTGAAGTTCCTCCACAAGAGGCTCCATGAATAAATCAAAATCCTTTCCAAGACTTTTTGGACCTGGGATGTGCAAGGCCATCATGTACTTTGATTCTTTGGTGCAGACATTTGGAGGCATATTGTAAGGGATAACAAGCACTAGCCACATGCTATATGTGGCGCTCTGGTGGCCAAATGGGTTAAATCCATCTGAAGCTAAGCCAAGTCTAATGTTTCTCGGGTCAGCAACAAACTTTTTGTGTTTATGATTGAAGCTTTTCCACTCACTACCATGAGATGGATGGCTCATTACATTCTGATCTTTGTACTCCTGGTTCCTAGAATGCCACAGTACATCCTCTCTTGTTTCAGCATCATGAAACAACATCTGCAATCTTGGTATAATTGGAAAATGTCTCAGAACATTATGAGGAATCCTCTTCACAGCATCGCCATCTTTCCATCTTGATGATTTGCATTTTGGGCATTCACTTAAGTTGACATAATCTTTCCAGAACAGAACACAATTACTCTTACAAACATGGAACAGAACACAATTATTCTTCATTTTACTGTAGGTGTGTGGCAGCTTAAACGCATCTGGGAAAGATTTGCGGAAAGCAGCCAACATCGCATCAAATGATGCGTTGGTCATCTGCTCAGATGTCTTCACCTGAAGAAAGGTGACCATAGCTAAGAATACTAATAGCTTATTTCCTGGGGTGACAGCCACATTGCATTGTTCCAACATGTCGGCCCATTTCTTCTGCAGGTGAAAGCTCATGAAATGCACGAGCATTTCGTAGCATTTTTTCAATGTTGGTCAAACTCACTAGCTCTGCCGCCACCACTACCTCCTCCTCTTCCACCTGAGCATCAGGCAGATCAAGATGGTGATAGCTGCTTCCACATAGTCAGCAACATTGACGTTCACAGCTTCACCATGATGAACCCACCTAGTATATGTGACCGACATCCCATACAAGTGTAGATGATTTTGCACAGTTGACTAGGGTCTTTTAACTGAATTCATACAACTTCTACACGGGCAGAGCACATCTGATTTCGGACCACTGTACTCAGCTCTGGTAAAGTTCATGAAGTTTTCAACCCCCTCGACATATGCAGCGGAGAATCTTCAAGCAGAAGTTATCCAAGTCCTGTCCATCTGTTAGACATACAAATTAGTTGTTATACTAGATATTACAGGAAAAACATATATGCTTTTTTATGAAGTCCAGGAAAAAAATACCTAGGTCGATGTCTAAGGCTATGGCAAGATATTTGGACAAGCATATCTAAGTAACGAAATATATGTAAAGCTAATTCAGCAAACATATTTGAGTGCTAAATTATGGCAGGCTGTTTCAGTAGTCAAAGAGGCCGAGCACACAGCCATCAAACTATCGAAGGCCATCTCAGCAACAAAGATCGAGTATAAAAGGGTGTAGAGCTATTTCACCTGACAGATTGGCTACTAGACCATGGCAATCTACGTCACAATAAATATATGCCAGGATATTTTAGCAACTAATCGGGCTTGGCATGCCATCTCAGCTAAGCAGATTGAGTGCAGAACAGGGCAAGGAAGCTTCTTAAGCAGAGCATATTGACTGTAAACTACTTTGGCAAACAGTGGGATTAACATCGTCTGTCCGCTAACATTCAGCGCTACACTAACGTGCACGGGGCCTCAGTTTAGAATGCGCGTACCGTGGGAGAAGCTGACCGCCGTGCATCTCCACACGAACGTCGCAAGTGGTGGCGGCGCTGACCGCCATGCGTCTCCACAAGCAGTGGCGGCGCAGCTAGAGGACGGCAGTCCATGAGAGCGTACTGTGGGAGCAAGAGGATCACCGTGCATCCCCCTCGACGAACCACGGTGCCGACATATCAGCGCTGCGGGGAGGGCGGCTTTCTCAGAGTGAATGGAGTGGAGGGCGCTGGGGGGAGGGGTGTTTGGGGAATATTGTTGGCTAGTTGGCTGAAGGGCGGTTGAATTTGGGATTTGGGGGGAATTTTGGGGGGGGGGATTTTCACGCGGTGGGCGGGGGGAGTTTGGCGCATGGTCAGTTTCTCCAAGTGCTGTCCCACGTGTCATCAAAGAGTCAAGCCGAAGCGCGTTCCGTTTGCGTGAGCCGTGTGCAGGACCGAACGTGTGTGGGGTGCAATGCGTCCGCGACAGGGGTGCTGTGAGTGTACCGCCTTTTTTCTTTTTAAACATGGTGCTTCGCCCCCTCAAAAAAACCATGGTGCTTTGCGCGATCCATCGATACTACTACTAGTAATCCGGTAATCCCGACTAAAACGGCGTGGCCGGGTATTTTCCCGCGCGATATGGTTGGAGGTTGGCTGAGTTGGTTTTTTTAGGACGAGTCATGCTACACCTACATAATCCCAGTTACGTAATTGATGTAATGAGAAACGTGTGAGCTGTTGATTGTAGATTGGGGGGAGGGAGGGGCCCACCACCATGAAAATCCGGGAGGAGAGAGAGAGAGAGGCAATTTACGTTAACCCTTTCGTAGGTTCCCATAGATGTAGAAAGATGTGAAATGCGTGAATGTGTAGTGGACGTACTATTGGAGTGCCTAAGATAAATTGTGTATGTAGACCCTATGTGTTTATTTACTTCGCATGTTAGCTTTGTCTCGGGTCAAACCTTCTAAGTTTATACACACAAAAACGAATCATCAATCCATATACTCCTACAATATATCTTACTATTATTGTGAAAGTACATATACACCGGACGAGATTAATGCAAACAGATTTTCATTACATTTCGAACTTTTATAGGACAAAAAAATAATAAAAGAAACCCGACCCAAAACCTATTCTATGGCGGCGACTGACGTCCTCCATCTGCTATCTCCATGTACGGGGGCGGGGTTCAAGACCCGTGAAGTGAAGGTGTGGTCTCCGGGGAGGAAGAGTAGAACATGGGAGACGGACCGGCCAGTTGGCACACCATGCCCTGCCACCTCCCATGCCCTACTCACCCTCGGAGGAGTCCCCGACCTCGGCGGTGCCGGACGTTGGACGGCAGCAAGTAGGACGCGTGTCTGACGGTGCTCCCGTCGTGGGCCGCCAGCGTGGCCACCGCTTGTGCGGTCGCGTCCGCGTTCGGCTATGCTGCTATTGCATCGCAAGCGGCGACTTGAGCGAGGGTGGTGACCTTGAGCTTCATCCCCGAAGACAAGCTCTCCTGTAGAACGTTCGCGCTCGCGGTCATGGCGGATGTGGTGCCAGGTAGCAGGACGATGCGCTATGGTGTGGAGTTTAGCTGGGCGTTGCAGCTTTTAGTAGCGCATTCCGGTGAGGCCAAGCGTCCAGGTGCGTCATTAAGTCACCGGAGTTGGTTCCTCGGGCACCAAGCCTCTTAATGAAGACATACGGACGGACAACATGAATGCGGGCAGCAGGCGCCGGCTAGGAATGCACCGCGCGACGACGCGAGGGACGAGGGTTTCTGGTGTGCCAGGGTAGTCAACTGCGGCCGTGGCAACATTGGGGATGCCCTTTGCTCACATGCGATCCCCACATGTCATTCAAAAAGCAAGACGACCCGGCATGGTCTCAGGCCCTGGGGATGCAGTTGGCCGCGCTACACCACTCCGCGGACGCGTCGTGGCGCGCGTGCACTTCGGTGCCCCGTGCATCCTCGACGAGTTGGGTGTTGATCTGCTGGTCGTGCCATAGCGCTAACGCCACCCTCGGCACACTGAAGCCGACCGTGTACAGCGACGATGAGCGTGTCGCTCACCGCGGTCGCCATGTCCAGAGGCAGTGCGGGAGCTGCGCCATGTTGCTGGCCCCCACGACCCACATGAACGGTTGCCGTTGGCGAGGAGGTCATGGGCCAGCTCCTCCATTGGACTAGTCTGCACCACGTCATCCCGACAGGTGTGCCCCACATGCCGGTTTCCTTGTTTTCCCGGCCAAATTCGAGCGTCAGTGCTCCGCGTTGCGCATTAGGCGCAGAACAGGTGGTTTTTGTGCCCTGGTTCAAATGTGGTATAGTACCAAGTTGTTGCCCTAGCCCCAAGTGTGGTGGTTTTGGGTACGGTACCACCCTTTTCCTTTTCAACTATTGAAGCGTAACACTTGATTAAGTAGCCGGATGGTGTGCTAAATGTAGGTGTCCGACTGTTTGAAGGAATAATTGAGGTGTGCCCGGTCCGTGCCCGCATTTAGGGGTCCAACTTACCATGTTTCGGCAGTAGTAACTATACTAGTCCCTGCGTACTCCCTCTGTTTTTATTTACTTCGCATTTTAGCTTTACTCAAAGTCAAACTTTGTAAACTTTGACAACGTTTATAGACAGAAATAATAACATATACAATAACAAATCAATACCATTAGATTCATTATTGAATATACTTTCACATCATATAGATTTGCTATTGTAAATGTTCATATTTTTTCTATAAATTTGGTCAAATTTTATGAAGTTTGACTTCAGTCAAACCTAATATGCAGAGTAAATAAAAACGGAGGGAGTATCTTACTCCGTGACCAAGACAGAAGGGAAAATGAGACAACTTATTGTTTATTTGAGCCGTTCAAGTATAATCATGTGGCATTGCTTATTTCTCATTCCTCTCCAACCCTCTTCTCCATCGATCATGCCGCCCTCCGGTCGAGTCCATCCTCCCGCATGACTTATTTGGACATTTCGTCGTGTATCATTCGCATGTGGGCTTAGACCATGCTTGTATTTCCAATGTTGTAATTTGTCCGACATGCATACAAACAAACGATTCGTTTAAAGTATCACTTTGCCTTCGCTTCCCATCTTAGTTTTGACATCCCATTCGGTTCATGCCCCGACACATCTTGACGAGATCGATTGATGTTGGGAGATCAATTGCGTGTCATGCAAGGAGATAAAGGTTTGGTCTGTTTCTATGATAGAAATGACCCACGGCGGGGGGGGGGGGTCTGTGGGGATCAGAGGGAGTATAATGTACGTTCATAAGCGAAATGAATGTATTGTTCCCACCCTAGTCCTCTTTCAATTGATCTCCGGACCCCGAGATGAAATCGAGAGAGAACGAGTGGGTGCATGTGTGATACCTAAGGCGGATTCAAAATTTTGAACCGGTGATCATAGCATCCGCAAATCATATATAAAGGTATTCAATGTTCGTTTAGCTTTTGTACGTACAATATACTCCCTCCAATCCTTTCTAGTTTACATATAAGTTTTATGTGTAATCAAAGTATCTCTACTTTGATCAAACTTATAGAAGAAAAGTATCAACATTCAACAACGCCCAATCAATATTGTTAGATGCGTACGTACTCCTAGATTTGTATTCAAACATAGATGGTTTCCAATTTGTTTTCAACCACGTGAATGTGCTTGTTCTCAAGCATGCTCTTCCTACTAGGATTTCACCACGTATAGCCCGTCCAATATTAACTTTTTTAAAGCTCCCTGTCCAATAGTACTAGTGGAGTACTGACAACATCTGTAGTAGAGTATGCAGTGCTCATAGTACTCCCTCCTTCCATTTATATAGGGCCTAAGAGCAAGTCTAATAAGGCCTAGTCAGCAGGCTATAAGACTTGCCATGTCATTAAAATCCTACTTGGAGGAGTGAGAAGAGAGGAGAGATAGTGAAGCGGGCTCTTATTCGACAGCCCGGCTATAACACATAGGTCAAGAAAAAATAGTATGCATGCAACTCTTTTCCAATCATGTACCTTGCTCATGCAAATATTAAATGCTTAGAGCCAACCTAATAGCCATTCTAAGAGCCAACATATTACTTAACCATGCAAATATTAAATGCTTATATGAGTATTTTTTATGATGGCTCTAAGTGAGGTGGAATCTCTTTATAGCCAACATCGGGCTACATTATTGACCATGCTCTAATGCGTTTTTCAAAACCGCCTTTGACTATTGACAAGATTAATAGTACATGAGATGTATAATGTGAAAATTATATTATTGGAAGCTCCTTTCACATATGAATTTGACCATATGCTTTATGTAAGTTGCATGTCATATATTATTACTCTAACATTTGGTCAAAGTTAGCCTCAAAAAACGCATTAGGCCTTGTATAGATGGAAGGAGGGAGTAGTAGTGGATGTGAATCCTCTGACGTAGGTATTGAGGGAGTCCTGGATTAGGGGGTCCTCGGACAGCCGGACTATATACTTCTGCCGGACTGTTGGACTATGAAGATACAAGGCTCAAGACTTCGACCCGTGTCCGGATGGGAATCTCCTTGGCGTGAAAGGCAAGCTTGGCAATACAGATATGTAGATCTCCTCCCTTGTAACCAAATCTGTGTAACCCTAGCCCCCTCCGGTGTCTATATAAACCGGAGGGTTTTAGTCCGTAGGACAACAACAATCATACCATAGGCTAGCTTCTAGGGTTTAGCCTCTACGATCTCGTGGTAGATCAACTCTTGTAATACTCATATCATCAAGATCAATCAAGCAGGAAGTAGGGTATTACCTCCATCGAGAGGGCCCGAACCTGGGTAAACATCGTGTCCCCCGCCTCCTGTTACCGTCCACCTTAGACGCACAGTTCGGGACCCCCTGCCCGAGATCTGCCGGTTTTGACACCGACATTGGTTCTTTCATTGAGAGTTCCACTGTGCCGTCACCATAAGGCTTGATGGCTCCTTCGATCATCGGCAACGATGCAATCCAGGGTGAGGTTTTCCTCCCTGGACAAATCTTCGTATTCGGCGGCTTCGTATTGCGGGCCAACTCGCTTGGCCTTCTGGAGCAGATCGAGAGCTACGCCCCTGGCCATCAGGTCAGGTTTGGAAACTTGAACTATACTGCCGACATCCGCGGAGATTTGATCTTCGATGGATTCGAGCCCATGTCAGGTGCGCCGCACAATCACGACGAGCATGATTTGGCTCTGCCGTCGGAAAGTGTTCGGGAGATCACACCTGCAACTACTTCGGCCCTCAATCCGGAACAAATTGCACCATCTGAGGACGGATGGATGGACCCCGCCACGAAGGCCGCACATTCAGCGGCGATAGAGCCGAATAGTGACTTCACCTTCTCCGAGACCCGTGTTGCCGAACCATTGGATTCGTCCCCGGCCATGGACTCCGAGCCGCCTGCGTTCATGCCTATCGAATCCGATTGGGCACCGATCATGGAGTTCACCTCCGCGGATATCTTTCAGCACTCGCCCTTTGGCGACGTGCTAAACTCGTTGAGGTGTCTCTCCCTGTCAGGAGACCCTTGCCCGAACTATGTCCGGCTAGAATGGGATGCGGACGACGAAGAAATTCGCTCCCCACCCACCACCCACTTAGTAGCCACTGTCGACGATTTAACCGACATGCTCGATTTCGACTCCGAAGACATCGACAGTATGGACGACGATGCAGGAGAGGAACAGGAACCACCGCCCATAGTAATCGTATGACATATACATGGTGGACACCCCCAAAGAAAACAATGACGAGGAATGGAAGGATGCAGCGAAGGATAGCTCCTCGAGAAGCAACAAAAGCGACGGCGCAGGCGCCGCTCCAAATACCACCTCGGCAAAAACAGCGATAACAACGCAAGAGAAAATAACACCCTAGTCGACTCCAGAGGAAACGACGACCACATTGATCCAGCGATAGAGCAGGATAAACCAGCGAACGGCGAACATAGTACGGATCCACTGTCCGAACACGGCGACGCCGAGGATAAAGCTCATCAACCTCCCTCCGGAGAGGAAAACAGTCCGGACGAGGATGCACACATCATCCCGGAAAGGCACTTGGAACAAGAGACCTTCTGCAGAAGGCTTATTGCCACTGCGAGGAGTCTGAAGAAGCAGAAGCAAAGGCTTAAGGCCGCGCAGAATACGCTCAACAGTAGATGGAACAAAGTGCTTGACACTGAAGAAAAGTATGGTGGTAGTCGCCACACAAAGAGCTATCCAAAGCGCAAGCTGTTGCCCGAGTTCGATGATGAGGCCTTAGAGCCCACACAGCCGAAAAATAAAACGGCCAGCAGGTCGGATCAACCACCTCATGGCCGCGATAGAGCGGCTAATGAGACCACACATAAGTCAGCACACGACCCACGCGAGGACTCACATCAAAAGGCTGGCACGACGAGATCCATCTATGGATCTAGGAAGCGCGCTCCAGCGCATAATCAAAACCGAACACTACAACCGTCAGAACGCCATGACACATCCAAATACAGGGGTGCCGCGCACCCCCTATGTTTCACCGATGAGGTGCTGGATCACGAATTTCCAGAGGGATTCAAACCCGTGAACATAGAGGCGTACGACAGAACAACAGACCCTGGGGGTCTGGATTGAGGACTTCATCCTCCATATTCACATGGCTCACGGAGACGATCTCCACGCCATCAAATACTTGCCCCTCAAGTTGAAAGGACCAGCTCGGGACTGTGTGAAGAGCCTCACCGAAAATTCAATTGGAAGTTGGGAGGGGCTTGAGGATGCTTTTAGGGCTAACTTTCAAGGGACCTATGTCCGACCTCCAGATGCAGACGATTTAAGTCATATAATTCAACATCCCGGAGAGTCAGCTCGAAAGCTTTGGAACAGATTTCTCACTAATAAGAACCAAATCGTCGACTGCCCGGATGCCGAAGCCTTAGCAGCTTTCAAACACAGCGTCCGAGACGAATGGCTCGCCAGACACCTCGGCCAAGAAAAACCAAGGACAATGGCAGCCCTAACAAGCCTTATGACCCGCTTTTGCACGGGCGAAGATAGCTGGCTGGCCCGTAGTAGCACCAGCGACCTAGGCACATCTGAAGTCAGGGATGGTAATGGAAAACCACGACCTAATAAAAGCAAGCGTCGGAATAACGAAGACAGCCCAGACAACACGGCGGTAAACGCCGGATTTAGGGGCTCTCGACCCGGTCAGCGGAAAAAGCCCTTCAAAGGCAATAGAGATGGGCCTTCCAGCCTAAACAAGATTCTAGACAAATTATGTCAGATTCATGGCACCTCCAATAAACCTGCAAATCACTCCCACAGAGAATGCTGGGTCTTCAAGCAGGCCGGCAAGTTAAACGCCGAACACAAGGGGAGGGATACACCAAGTGAAGGCGAGGATGAGCCTCGCCAGCAAAGCACTAGGGGACAGAAAAAAAATTCCCACCAGAGGTCAAAACAGTGATTCACGTGACGAAGAGGAGAAGCAAACATGCACTCTGAGACACACACGCCGTAGAGCCTCTCACCCCTAAGTTTAACCCTTGGTCGGCATGCCCGATAACTTTTGATCGCAGGGATCACCTGACAAGTATCCGGCACGAAAATTTGGCTGCCTTGGTGCTAGACCCAATTATCGACGGATACCATCTCACCCAAGTCCTCATGGACGGCGGCAGTAGTCTTAATCTGATATATCAGGACACAGTCCGGAGAATGGGGATAGACCCGACAAGAATCAGCCACAGTAATACTACCTTTAAAGGAGTAATACCAGGCCCAGAGGCCCGCTGTACGGGCTCTCTAGTACTAGATGTTTTATTCGGTTCTCCCGACAACTTCCGAAGTGAAAAGTTAACCTTCGACATTGCTCCATTCCGAAGCGGCTATCAAGCACTACTCGGAAGAACAGCTTTCGCTCGTTTTAATGCAGTATCGCATTACGCTTCTCTTAAGCTTAAGATGCCCGGTCCACGTGGCATCATCACAGTTAGCGGAAATGTTGAGCGTTCCTTACGTGCGGAGGAATGTGTGGCGGCTTTAGCAGCCAGACACTAAAACGGCCCCTCCAACCAGAATAAACGATCGGTCATCAAGACCGCGGACACGACTAGACGAGTCCGGCGCATAACTAGCTATAGCAGCTTAGATAAACCTGAGATCGGTTTGATGGATATACCCCCAGGCGGTGCCAGGGGCTCCTCGCATGTACAAAGGTCTACAGTTCGGCTCGACCTTACCTATCTTGAATTTTAATGGTTTATTAAGAATAACCAATTTTTCGCACGACAACTTTCACCTAAGATCTTCTCTTTTACATATGATAATCGTGCTATACCCTTCCAGGATACGGCACAACGGAGACACAGGCGCAGACGTGCAGCAGGGCCCCGCTCAAAGGTTTCTTTTTAGATTAAGACCCTATGTAAACCTTTTTTACTGTCTCTTGTTGCTTCACATCCTCCGGATACTCAGTATAACCGAGAGGGATGCTGACGTTATTGGCATTTAGCCACGTCAGAATAATGCACGTACCTGGACACTCTGGGTTCATTATCAAGGGCGTTACTCAGCCCGGTATATGTTGTAAAGACCGAATGCCTTAGGGAGTGTTCGGTGTTGCGAGTTTGGCCTTATATGCATCAGCTCCGAATCATGGCTTTGGTCAAATGTTGGGTTTGCCCGGCTCCCGCATTTTGCTACCTTACGTTCCGCTCTATCGGCTAAGGCGGCACCGGGAGAACTACTGTGATTGTGCCCTGGTTCATCCGGACGAGCACCTCAGAAGAGAAATCCGAAAACTGACTGTCATGATAAAGCGTGAGACTGGTCAACCACTCGATGAATCATCGGAATCTTCGGGATTCCTCCGCGTTAACGAAGGACCGGTTTCACCGGTCATGTACGTACGCGCTCCGTATTCGGATAAACGCAGGAAATACTAGGGGCTATATAGTAGCCCCACTGTCAAACTCCTATGGTTAAGTGAAAGTGTTAAAGCAATATAGTCCGATTGCCTCGTTCGCCGCGCTACCACCTCCTTAATGGACCAAGACGTTGGATCAAGTGTGAAGACGCGCTTTTGCGAACACCCACGCATTATATGCGTGGGGGCTGAAGCCGACGACTGCAAACTTTCATGATATATACATATACATAAACGACCGCACATGAGGCACAATAATACTTTCAGGCAAAAGTATAAACACAGCCTTTATAATTCAAATAACATTGTTCTTACAATTGGGATACATGTCACTAGAACATGACACTCTTCGAGCACTGAGCCTCTATTAAACGAGCGCCTTCTAAGACTTCCTCAAAATAGTGCTCGGCCGATATCCGGCCCATGGCCGAACTCTGGTTTGCGAAAGCTGTGGCCTCCATCTCTGCCCAGTATGTCTTGACACGGGCAAGAGCCATCCGCGCACCCTCTATGCACGCCGACCTCTTCACAGTGTCGATATGCGGCACAACACCAAGGAATTGTTGCACCAAGCCAAAATAACTATTCGGCTTTGGTCCTTCCGGCCAAAGATGAACCACAACAGACCTCATGGCAAGCCTGGACAACCTATGGAGCTCGGCCCACTTGGCCATTTGCTCATTTAACAGCAGCAGACGCGCCGGAGCATTGAACTGCGACCAGAAAAACTTTTCCACTTCGTGATCCTTTTGATCTTCGAAAAACTTGGTCGCATCAGCAGCACTTGTTGCCAAATCTAGGTACGCGTCCGCAGAACTCCATAATTGATCCAGAAGGGCATACTTAGGATCTCCGAACTTCGTCCGTAGCAAAAAGTGCTTCCCAGCAGCGATATCTCCGGCTTGACGTAGCTCCTCCTTCGCCGCTCTGATTTTAGAGCGGGTTTCCTTGGCCGCTACCATGGCCTTCTCCAGGTCTGCCATCTTCTTTTGGCTTTCCTTTTCAAGAAGCTTATAACGGTCGGCGGCATTTTTCAGTTCAACAACCATCTTGGCTATTTTCTCTTTGCTCTGGCAATGCGCAGCCTGTTCGGCTCTTAGCTCTTCGACCGCCTTTAGGGCGGCCGCATCACTCTTCCTGGCTTGTTCCTTGGCTCGGGCAAGTTCTGCCCGAAGGGTCTCCACTGCGACAGCTCCATCTGCAGTTACAACATATTACAGATACTAGCGTCATGCTCCTCTTAATATGTGTTGATCATAGGAGAATACTGTAACACCCCGGATGTCACTTTCCTTATTTGTAACTCTGACTCTTGCCATTTTCGGCTATGTGTTATGATATTCTCTCCGTGGTCGGGTTTTTTCTTTCGTTTTGTTTTTTGTTCATGTCATGCATTTCATATCATGTCATCATGTGCATTGCATTTGCATACGTGTTCGTCTCATGCATCCGAGCATTTTCCCCGTTGTCCGTTTTACAATCCGGCGCTCCTATCTCCTCCGGTGCACCCCTCTTGTTTCTTTCGTGTGCGGGTGTCAAACGTTCTCGGAATGGACCGAGGCTTGTTAAGTGGCCTTAGTATACCACCCGGAGACCACCGGTCAAGTTTCGTTCCATTTGGAGGTCGTTTGGTACTCCAACGGTTAACCGGGCATCCGCAAAGGCCATTTGTGTGTTGCAGGAAACCCCCCTAAAAACCAGCCCAAAACCCACCAAACTCTCTTCCATGCTCTAGTTCGTTCGATCATGATCGTGTGGGCAAAAACCGCACCTCATTTGGACTCTCCTAGCTCCCTCTAGCTATATAAGTGCATCCCCTCCCGTATTTATTCGCAGTCCAACCCTAAAATTCTCCACCGCGCGCCGCCGGACAAAACTGCCACCGACGGACATGTCCGCTCCGCCGCCCCGACCAACCACGGCGTGACACGTCACCGCCGCCGTCCCCGCGCCGCCGCGGCCCGCCGGCCCGTCCGCGGCCCGACGCCTCCCCCGCGAGCCCGCGCGCCGCCGCGGCTCCCCGCCGCCCTGCTCGCCCGCCGCGCCGCTGGTGCGCCGCCACCGCCGGCCGCTGCCTCCACGCCGCCGCGCCGTCCACCGGGAGCCCGAGCTCCGCCGGCCGTCCTCTCCCTCCGGCGACCCGCGCCGTCCTCCTCCTCCCGCGCCGGCCCCGCCGTCTCCTTCGGCCGCCGCGCCCTCCTCCACGCCGGCGAGCGTCGCCCGAGCCCGAGCTCCTTCGCCAGATCCGATCGGGCCACTGTGCGTTGACTTTTTCCCGAACCCTAAAATCTTCCATGTCTTTCGTTTTTCACAATAAGTGCCCATGTTCAGCAGTGCATAACTCTCTGCATATAGCTCCGTTTCGCGCATGTAATATATCAAATTGTTTGCCTCGTGATGCGCTACATTTTGTTCAATTGCACCATGTTCATTAGAGGCCATCTTGATGCCCAAATCTCTGTTGCAAGAGTGCTAGTTGCTGTTATCTGCTGGCTCTTAGCAGAACTTGGAGATTTGTCATTTTTGTATCATTTAATCTGTACATCTTATGGGCATGAGCTCTACATGTGTTTTGTTGTATGCCATGCCATCTTTCCAGTGGTGTAGGCCATGTATTTTTGTGATCTCTGTGGTGACTAGAACAAGCATGCAAACAAGGCTCCGTAATGTTTCTGATTTCAGGGACAGTGATTTCTCCAAGTCCTTGTCTGCTGTTATTTTGTTGCCATGTAAACTTGATGCTACAGAGAGATCCATGCATATTTTGGAGATGTTCAGTAAGGATGTTTTGTAGATATTATTGTAATTGATCCATTACTGCCCTTGTTTGCAATTATGGAATGCCACAACATGACTCAATCTTGATCTACTTTTACTATAAAATATTTCTGGCAGATTCTTAACATGATATTCATTTTTGCCAAGCTTGTTGTAGTTGATCCATACATGCTATGATTTTGTTCTTCCCATGGATAGCTTCATAAACATGCCATCTTGCTGTAGGTATGCTTGTTTTGTCATGCATTGGTTTGTGGTGAGTGCATCAAGCTCACAAAGATGCCCTCATATTATTGTTTCTGCCATGCTCTGTTTTCTGCCAAGTCCGAAACCTGATAACGAAACTTGCTATGTTTACAAGGTTTCCATCATATCTTCTGGTCCTTTTTGGCTTATTGTCAGTAAGGGACTTTTTCCATATGCATTTAGTAGAATACTTCCATGCCTTGTTTTGCCATGTTAAGTTCCTGTAGCATGTTGATTTCGTGCTCTTAACATTGCTACCTGATGCTGTTTTCTGCCATGTCCAGTAATTTCACCAAGTCTGTGAACCTGATATCTTTTGCACTTTTGCCATGCTTGTTTGAGCTTGTTATGTTTTGAACTAGCCATAGCTCAGTGTTCACTTTTTGTCAAGCATCTCCTGTAGATTACTGTCATATGCTTTGTTGCCATGTTGGAGTGCTGTAACATAGTTTCTTGATGTATTCGAAGTGCTATCATGCTGTTAATCGCAGATTCGTGTCATTCTTGTTTTGCTTGCCATTTGCAAACCGTGCATCCGTTTCCGGTCATCTTTATATCGATTTCGACCGAAATCATCTCATCTTTCCAGTGGCATGCTTGGTTTGCCAAGTTACTGCCTTTTTCATCATTTTCCTTCCGGAGCACGCATATGCATCGCATATCATATCTTGCATATCATACATGTTTTGCATCATGTTGCTTGTGCATTTGTCATGGTTGATTATGGTCCCGTTTGTTTGTGTTCTTGTCTTGGGAAGAGCCGGGAGACGAGTTCGTGAACGAGGAACCTATTGAGTACGCTTACGAGGATCAAACTTTCGACAACTCTGGGAACCTTGCAGGCAAGATGACCACCCCTCGAAATCACTTCTATCTTGGCTTTGCTAGTTGTTCGTTCTATTGCCATGCTACGCTACCTATCACTTGATATATCATGTCTCCTATTTTGCCATGTCAGACCCTAACCATCTATTCCTAGCAAACCGTTGTTTGGCTAAGTTACCGCTTTTGCTCAGCCCTTCTTATAGCGTTGCTAGTTGCAGGTGAAGTTGAAGTTGGTTCCATGTTGGAACATGGATATGTTGGGATATCACAATATCTCTTATTTAATTAATGCATCTATATATTTTCGTAAAGGGTGAAAGGCTCGGCCTTATGCCTGGTGTTTTGTTCCACTCTTGCCGCCCTAGTTACTGATATACCGGGATTATGTTCCTTGAGTTTGCGTTCCTTACGCGGTTGGGTGATTTATGGGGCCCCCTTGACAGTTCGCCTTGAATAAAACTCCTCCAGCAAGGCCCAACCTTGGTTTACCATTTGCCACCTAAGCCTTTTCCCCCCGGGTTTTCTAGAGCCCGAGGGTCATCTTTATTTTAAACCCCCGGGCCAGTGTTCCTCTGAGTGCTGGTCCAAACTAGAGCCCTTTGCAGCGCCACCTTGGGGAAACTCGAGGATTGGTTTTAGTTGTACGGACTGCTCATCCGGTGTGCCCTGAGAACGAGATATGTGCAGCTCCTATCAGGATTTGTCGGCACATTCGGGCGGCTTTGCTGGTCTTGTTTTACCATTGTCGAAATGTCTTGTAAACCGAGATTCCGAGACTGATCGGGTCTTTTCGGGAGAAGGTTTATCCTTCATTGATCGTGAGAGCTTATGATGGGCTAAGTTGGGACACCCCTGCAGGGTATTATCTTTCGAAAGCCATGGCCGCGTTTATGGGGCAGATGGGAATTTTTTAATGTCCGGTTGTAGAGAACTTGTCACTTGACCCAGTTAAAATACATCAACTGTGTGCGTAGCCGTGATGGTCTCTTCTCGGCGGAGTCCGGGAAGTGAACACGGTTTGAGTTATGTATGACGTAAGTAGGAGTTCAGGATCACTTCTTGGTCATTGCTAGTAGACGACCGTTCCGTTGCTTCTCTTCTCGCTCTCATTTGCGCAAGTTAGCCACCATATATGCTTTTGCCTGCTGCAGCTCCACCTCATTACACCATCCTTTCCTATAAGCTTAAATAGTCTTGATCTCGCGGGTGTGAGATTGCTGAGTCCTCATGACTCACAGATCCTACCAAAACAGTTGCAGGTGCCGACGATGCCAGTGTAGATGATGGGGTCGATCTCAAGTGGGAGTTCGACGAGGAACATGGTCGTTACTATGTGTCTTTTCCTAATGATCAGTAGTGGAGCCCAGTTGGGACGATCGGGGATCTAGCATTTGGGGTTGTCTTATTTTCATCTGGATTTTGACCGTAGTCGGTCTATATGTGTGTATTTTGGATGATGTATGAATTATATTTATGTATTGTGTGAAGTGGCGATTGTAAGCCAACTCCTTATCCCATTCTTGTTCATTACATGGGATTGTGTGAAGATGACCCTTCTTGCGACAAAACCACAATGCGGTTATGCCTCTAAGTCGTGCCTCGACATGTGGGAGATATAGTCGCATCGTGGGCGTTAGAAATACATACCCTGTGCCTCGTCAAGTCGCTTGTTTACAAGCACGATGTCGGCATCTGCCACATCAAGTTTCCGCTTTAGTTCGTCAAACTCACCAGTCCGGCTAGCCACCAGACCCTCAGCCACCTGCATGTGAAAGCAGCACGGTTATTACCTGGGACTATGATCCTCTATTTGCCGTCCTTTTTGACAGCAACCAGAGTCTCAGGGGCTACTATCTGCATAGGGCACACCTAGCGTGTCCGGCACTGTCAAACAAAATATATATTACTTTGCGTACCTCAAAGCCTCTCAGCAGGCCCATGAAAGTTTCATGCAACCTGCTTTCGTCGGATGAAATCTTCTCAACTACCGTACCCATTAACGTACGGTGTGCTCCTGAGATAGCCGCTTGCTCCAGAAGATTCCGCAGTGAGTCTGGTCGCTCACCGGACAGTTTCGTACTCTTTTTGTTGCTTTCCCTAGGAGCCGAATACTCCGGGCTTCGGGTGGCCGAAGGGTTACCCTCTGGCCTGGGCGGATCAGGAGAAATCCTCCGTGACGACACCTCAGGGTCGTCCGGCTCACGAGCGGGGAGGCACGGGGAGGCGTTTCGCTCTCCATCATCTCCGGAAGAAGATCCCCCGAAGACGAACTCTATCAGGAAGGGCTACGATCCGGACTACAAGACATACGTGTTGGTTATTGTTCTCAGAAATAAAGCAGGGTATATTTACTATGAAGTACTTTTGTTTACTTACAGCTCGGTGGAGGGCTGGGCCCCTTGCGGGTCCTGTGCGGTAAGGATGCCCTCCGGGGCGGGGCCCCTTGGCGAAGGTTTCTTACCTCGTTTGGAAACCATTGTTTCCAAGTCTTCAGAGGCGGCCCTCTTCCTTCCTTGGGGAGAAGGAATTTTAGATTCTTCTTCCTGGTTATCCTCCTTCGCGGAGGCACTAATTCCCCCGGTCTGGATGAATAATGAGTGAGGCTCACTTTCGGCTTCTTTATTCCCCCCTTTATCTTCCCCTGATGGCGCTTGATAAGGCGCGAGCTCAAGCATTCTGGCCAGTACTGGATCAGTTGGGCCTTCGGGAAGGGGGCCCGAACACCTGATCATCTTCACCTTTTTTAACCAGTCCTGGTCAAAAAGCGACTTTTGAGAATGATGTTGTGGTAAATTAAAAGACCACGTGTTCGGCCGCGGAATTACTTACTTGGATGTCTGGACGATTGCAGTTCAGACCCGCATCCTCGGAGGTGTCCGGACACTTTACTTGTGATCCGAAGAACAATCCATACATCTCTTCGAGCATCACGCCGAAGAAGTGCTGAATAGTTCGCGGTCCTTCTGGGTTGAACTCCCACATACGGAGAGGTCGACGTTTGCAAGGCAGGACTCGACGAATTAGCATGACTTCCATTAGCTTGACAAGGCTGACATCTCTCTCGAGGAGATCTCGGATGCGACTCTGCAATATTGGCACATGATTTACTGACCCCCAGTCCAGCCCCTTGCTGATCCATGATGCCAGTTGTGGTGGGGGGCCCGAGCGGAAGGCAGGGGCGGCTACCCACTTAGTACCCCGGGAGCTGTGATGTAAAACCACTCCCGTTGCCATAACTTGGATGTCTCCGGGAAGGAACCCTTTGGCCATGGAGCATCGGCACCTTTGTTTATCATGGTGCCTTCGCACTCTGTGTGTCGCCCCTCAATCATCTTCGGCTTCACATTGAAGGTCTTGAGCCATAAGCCGAAGTGTGGGGTGATGCGGAGGAAGGCTTCACACACGACGATGAATGACGAGATGTGAAGGATGGAATCCGGAGCCAGATCATGGAAATCGAGCCCGTAGTAGAACATGAGCCCTCTGACAAAGGGATCAAGACTAAAGCCTAGCCCTCGGAGGAAGTGGGAAATAAAAATGACCCTCTCGTTGGGTTCGGGAGTGGGGATGACCTGCCCTCGAGCAGGCATCCTATGCGAGATTTCGGCGGTCAGATACCTGGCTTGTCTCAGCTTCTTGATGTCCTCCTCCGTGACAGAGGAGGGCATCCACCGACCTTGAAGGTTGGATCCGGACATGATTGAAGGTCCGAAGCGCCTAGCCTGAGCCTTGGGTGTTGGAACTCGAGGTGGGGGAAGGATTCGATTGAGTGCAGGCCTTGGCCCCTTTATAAAGAGGGTGAATATCAAGCGTCCTCCGCGTGGCCGTTTGGAACTTCCCTAAAATCGAGGAGTCATACCAGCAGTCACGATGGGGTTACCCACGCCCGTATTGATGAGAATCCCATGAAAAAAGGGACACGATCTCTGCTTCAACATGACGTGCCAATAAAACCGCCTCGCGACACGTGCAGTGGCAGGCTCGGAAAAACGGTTCGTCATGACCAGACCACGGCAGTACGTCACATTATGAGAAGCTGTAAGCGGATTAGATTTGTGGAAATATTATTATCTCTACGGTGGTATGTGGAATTTGTTTTGCAGAGCCAGACACTATCTTTGTGTTCAAAAACTTCTGTGGAGTATTCGGAGGAAGAACCCGCCTTGCAAAGCCGAAGACAATCTGCGCGCCGGACTCATCGTCATTGAAGCCTGGTTCAGGGGCTACTGAGGGAGTCCTGGATTAGGGGGTCCTCGGACAGTCAGACTATATATTTCTGCCGGACTGTTGGACTATGAAGATACAAGACTCAAGACTTCGTCCCGTGTCCGAATGGGACTCTCCTTGGTGTGGAAGGCAAGCTTGGCAATACGGATATGTAGATCTCCTCCCTTGTAACCGACTCTGTGTAACCCTAGCCCCCTCCGGTGTCTATATAAACCGGAGGGTTTTAGTCCGTAGAACAACAACAATCATACCATAGGCTAGCTTCTAGGGTTTAGCCTCTACGATCTCGTGGTAGATCAACTCTTGTAATAATCATATCATCAAGATCAATCAAGCAGGAAGTAGGGTATTACCTCCATCAAGAGGGCCCGAACCTGGGTAAACATCGTGTCCCCCGCCTCCTGTTACCATCCGCCTTAGACGCACAGTTCGGGACCCCCTACCCGAGATCCGCCGGTTTTGACACTGACAGGTATCCTTGCCTTACCCTCCCTTTCAGTCACTTACTAGCGGGCCCCGTGCTTGCTAGGCCCCACATGTCAGTTACTCAATGGGTTCGGCCACGTCCGGGGATCCTCATCCTCAATATACTCCCTCTGTTTTTATTTACTCCACATAAAACAGAGGGAGTAGTAGTATAAATGACAGGGGCGGGGGAGGGGGAGGGATGTTGATTTGCTCTCAACTGCGGTCCCACAAGCGAGCGAAAACACAAGACGAAGCGCGCTCCATTCGGTGAGCGACGTGGTGGGTCCAGCGTGTCGGGGTGCAACGCGAATGCGACAAGAGCGATGTACAGTAAATACCAATTGAGTGGTCGTCACCGGAACCACTATTCACACCAGAACCTTCGCTGCTCGGCCTACGCCAGCCACTGCCCCAAAACCGCAACTCCTCTCCAGCCCATTCCCCCACCTTTCGATCCCCTAGCCCGCATCTAGTGTCCCCTAGTTCACCAGAAAGCCATGGTGCGCCACAAGATCACGTACTACAAGATGCTGACGTCGGAGCACCGCGCAGAAATCACGGCGGCGGTCGGCGCCACCGACCTTCGTTCCCAAGCTCGCTTTGCGGCGGGCCAATCCCTGAGTTCTCTGGAGCCAAGCTACAAGGAGGAGGAAGCCGATCCAATGTTCATGGCGGAGGTCGCGACGTAGAAGGCCCCTGATGCGTATGAGACGATGGACATCGACTTCATGCCGGCATCCGGGTCCCCCGTGGTGCAGGCGGACCAGCGGTTCAACCTGGCGATACTAAAGGAGGACCGGGAGGCGGAGGCTCAACTCGACGCAGGGCGCGAGCATGCCTCTGCCATCGAGGCTCTCCTGCAGGCGGAACCGGATGTCATGGATGTGAACCGGGCGGCGGAGGCTCAACTTGACGCGGAGTGCGCGGATGCCACTACCATCGAGGCCCTTCTGCAGGTGGAACCAGACATCCTGGACTTGAACCGGGCGGCGGAGGCTCAACTTGACGCCGAGCGCGCAGATGCTGCTGCCATCGAGGCCCTCCTGCAGGCGGGATTGGACGTCTTGGACTTGAACCGGGCGGTGCTCTCGTCCGTGCAGAGCGCCCGCACGCTCTGCGTGAACGAGTAGCTGGAGGCCGAGGACAACCACGGTGCAGAGACACACGTCGGCAACTATGGCTGGTTCGCGCCGGCAGCCAAAGACGACGAGGCCATCTCGTTCCGCGAGCAGTGATAGTTTTTCTTTATGTTGTTGTTTTTAGGGATCTTTTGCTGTGTAAAAACATATATTTATGCAAGTCGCCTGACTTTCATCATTTGGGTCATTCGACCATTTCAGGCGGTTGGATGAATATCCTACGTCTCCTAACCCTTCTTCCTCACCTCTTCTTCTCCCCCAACAGACCATCGCACGGGTCGTACGGATCTTCGCCAACATGCGGTTGGATAAACATCCTGTATGAACGAAAATTATGTGTCAGCGGTAGGATGGGTAAGTTTGGTTTGATCACATGCGGTAGCATGTGTCAGTGAGGGTGCGTTCCCTTGGTTGGGTTTGCGGCGTGCAGCAGTGATTGTGTGAGGGTGCGGTGCGACCGCGACAGCCGTGCACAATTGTACCTCCTTTTCATTTTGAAAACTTTAGGCAAGCTTGGTAAAAATGTGTGGCGAAGTATGGCAATGCAAGGCCTAGACCCAAACAGGATACAAGTACGTACGTAGGAGTGCTAGTGTTTAAAAAGAAAGGTGGGGTTTTCCTTCGCGGGATTAATCGATACAAATCCTCGTTTGACGTGTCAATTCATACGTATTTTTTTGCAAAGCTCAAAGAGCTAACCATCTCACCTCCTCATCATTTGATTAATGCAGCGCCATGCAAACCAACCTTCTCACTTCCGCATGCATGCAAGGGTATAGTAATGTCCTTGGTTGCTAGTACGAGGCAAACCCCATCAATTTTGCCTCGATTAGTGTTAGTGGCCTTCTGCAAATTGTAATTTTGATATACTGGCCTTGTGTACAAAAAATGGAGGTAGTAACTATTTGACTTCCTTCCCCATTGCTATGACATCGATGATATCTTGAACGTTGTGGATTGGCAAAGTGCGTTTGATGAAGAACCCCATTGAGGGAGACCACGGTAAGTCGTTCGCAAGTGCCGCCTGCAAGCCGAGACAACCACATTATTTGCATCCAGGAAGTCCGTTGAACCAAAGGACGCATAAATGTACTAGTACTACACAATAGCGTCGTCCGTCCAGCTTAGTGCGGTGAGGTGGTTTCTCGAAGAAGACGATGGAGAAGCAGAGTCAGCGAAGAGTGAAATGATGGTTGCTTCGTCCGTGCTTTGTGATTTGACGCCTCCCTACTTTGTGATTTGTGATAGAAGGGACAGGGGAGTAGACTCTGTGCTCTTTATTGTACATGCGTCCAAGCACATGAGAAAGAGGAGAGACGTTGCATTTTTCCACTCCTTCAATCAATCAATCAGGGAGCTTCGGTTCCATCTTTTTGGCTTGGGCAGCACTGTCCACAATGGTTCCCATCGATGCCAAAAGCTATTTTCACATTTGGCTACACATTGTGGATGCCCTTAACCGTACCACTTGGTTTTGCTCCTGTGTGCTATCTATACAAATCTCAATTATATTGATCTAAAAAATTATAGTATCAAGATTAGTAAAAAGGAGGTGATTTTGCCGCGTGGATGGCAGGGGAGGTTTCTTATTTTTAGAGGACGTTGGCCTGGCGGTTTGCTAACATGCGATCCCACGTGTCAGTGCTTTACCAAGCCGATCCGCGTCCCACATGAGGCAGAACAACGGCAGAAGCAACACGTGGTTAACTTGAAGAAGATGAGGGAGAAGCGGATTCAGTAATGAGTGAAATGATGGGTGCTTCGTCCCTCCAACTTCCTTTTTTAGCATTATTACTTCGTCCCTCCAAATTAACTACGGGAAAGGTGCAGCTTTGTGATTTGACGCCTCATTGCTCATTACTACGCCGACGCCATGACTGGGGTGCTTCACCCCTGCTGCTCTGCACTGTATTTCGGTATGGCACGTGGGCCCGGTAGCTTGATGTCCCACATGTCAGTGAAAGGGACTAGAACATTTATGAAAGCGAGCGCTCCAGTCTAACGATGGAGGAGTATACGACACGGCGGCCTAGTGAACTGTTACTTGTACTGTAGTACTACTATAGTTTTGCTGTTTCGCACGATCCATCGATACAAACCCGATTAAACAGGAAAGGGCGGGATTTTTCCCGCACGGTAGATGATACTGGCCATACATTTCAAAGGCAATTTCAATGTATGCAAACTGAATAATTAAGTAACAATATGAGATCTAGTAAAACTAAAAACACATATGATTTATTGTGTTAGAGTGTAGTAGTAGTGCTATATTGCATAGTTGTTAGATGTAACATGCAAGAACGTGTAGAGATGTAGTTTTGGAGGGCCTACAGAGAGAAAAGCGTAATACGGTCACCGGACTTCAGAATACGCTCATTACGGTCACTATATTCGTTTTGTGGTGATTATACGGTCACTTCCTCACCGTTCAGCATCGGATTGCACTCTGTTGACCGACCAAATAGTCTCCCTGGCGCTATGTTGACTAGTTAAATTGACCATGTTCCTTGTGGATCCCACCTGTCAGTTCGCATAGGAAAAAGGTGAGATAAACACAAATTTACGCAGGCTCGACAAGACTCCAACCCGTGCGCGGAACCACCTGGTTGTGTATGTGTCTGTGAGGGCCTGATGTGTGCGCATGCACGTGTAGGTTGAGCACTTGAGCGTGAGAGTGTGTGTTGGTCATGTGGTGTGTGCATGCATGTGTGCGTGTGTGCGTGTGAGTGTTGCATGCGTGCGCGGCTGCGTGTGTACGTGTGAGTGTTGCGTGCGTGCGTGGCCGCATGTGTTCGTGTGAGTGTTGCATGCATGCAGTTCGTGTGCATGCGTGCGTGTGTGTATAATCAGCACACCAGCTCATGTGTGTTAAAACAGACGGCTCAGCATACCAATACAAGGCCACCTTGTCCGTTGTGCCCGCGGTCATGACTTTGAACCACCGTCCAATATTTTTTTGTCGTTTGTTTTCATTCTTACTAGTATCAACATGCATTTTTATTAGTAGTTTATCTTGTGAGAGAAAAGGATGAACGAGGGAAGGCCTTATTTGAAAATGTGGAGAGGTGTGTGGATACCTTTTTGCAAAATTGCCATAGTTTCCTTCCTATCCGTCAGATATAAATCGGACGGCCTATATTGCAGGATGGCAGGCACACCATCATCACAAACTCTATTTTTTTACAAGAGTGTAGAGTAGATACACGGCGACAGGTGGGCCGAATGGTAGTGAGATAATCTGATGCAGCACTAGAGGTGCCACGTGGAGTGTTTAACTGGTCAACTAGTCGTATCTTGAGCAAATACAGAGCTGTATGGTGAGCCCGTGACTGTGTAATAACCACAAAACGTAAATGGTGACCTTAATGAGTGGATTCTGAAGTCCAATGTACGTATCGTGCTTTCGCTTCAAGTACAATGATCGTCACTGTATATATCACGAGAGAAAGATGAAACATGCGTGAATGTGCTGGGGTTGTACTTTTAGAGGACCTGGAGATAGTTTGTGTGCGTACATGAAAGGGGCATAGAGGGGGTGTATGCGATGGAGAGGGAGATGCTCTTCGTTTCTCTTTATTATGACTAACTTAATATATAGTATAAAAATATTAAAATTCACAGTGTGGAATAAATATCATTATGGGCACCATGCAATGCAAATTTGTAGGGGAACGTAGTATTTCAAAATTTTCCTACGATCACGCAAGATCTATCTAGGAGAAGCATAATAATGAGTGGGGAGAGTGTGTCCACGTACCCTCGTAGACCGAAAGCAGAAGCGTTAAGTAACGCAGTTGATGTAGTCGAACGTCTTCTCGATCCAACCGATCAAGTACCGAACGCACGGCACCTCTGCGATCTGCACACATTCAGCTCGGTGACGTCCCTCGAACTCTAGATCCAGCTGAGGCCGAGGGAGAGTTCCGTTAGCACGACGGCGTGGTGATGATGATGATGAAGTTACTGGCGCAGGGCTTCGCCTAAGCACTACGACAATATGACCGAGGTGGAAAACTGTGGAGGGGGCACCGCACACGGCTAAGAAATCAACTTGTGTGTCTATGGGGTCCCCCCTCCCCCGTATATAAAGGAGGGAGGAGGGGAGGGCCGGCCGGCCCCTAGGGTGCTCCCCAAGTGGGGAATCCTACTAGGACTCCAAGTCCTAGTAGGAATCCACCAAGAGGGAGAGAGGGGGAAGGAAGGAGAGGGAGAGAGGGAGAAGGAAAGGGGGCGCCGCCCCCCTTCCCTTGTCCCATTCAGACTCCAAGGGGGGGGGGGCGGCGGCCTGCCTTGGCTGCCCTCCTTTCTCTCCACTAAGGCCCATGGTGGCCCATTAATTCCCCCGGGGGGTTCCGGTAACCCCTCCGGCACTCCGATTTTACCCGAAACCACTCGGAACACTTCCAGTGTCCGAATAACATGGTCAATATATCAATATTTATGTCTCGACCATTTCGAGACTCCTTGTCATGTCCGTGATCTCATCCGGGACTCCGAACAACCTTCGGTAGATCAAATCACATAACTCATAATACAAATCGTCATCGAACGTTAAGCGTGCGGACCCTACGGGTTCGAGAACTGTGTAGACATGACCGAGACACATCTCCGGTCAATAACCAATAGCGGAACCTGGATGCTCATATTGGTTTCTACATATTCTACGAAGATCTTTATCGGTCAAACCGCATAACAACATACATTGTTCCCTTTGTCACCGGTATGTTACTTTCCCGAGATTCGATCGTCGGTATCACTATACCTAGTTCAATCTTATTACCGGCAAGTCTCTTTACTCGTTCCGTAATACATCATCCGGTAACTAACCCATTAGTTACATTGCTTGCAAGGCTTATGGTGATGTGCATTACCATAAGGGCCCAGAGATACCTCTCCGACAATCGGAGTGACAAATTTTAATCTCGATCTATGCCAACTCAACAAACACCATCGGAGACACCTGTAGAGCATCTTTATAATCACCCAGTTACGTTGTGACGTTTGATAGCACACTAAGTGCTCCTCCGGTATTCGGGAGTTGCATAATCTCATAGTCAGAGGAACATGTATAAGTCATGGTGAAAGCAATAGCAACAAACTAAACGATCATAGTGCTAAGCTAACGGATGGGTCTTGTCCATTGTCGGTGTCAAAACCGGCGGATCTCGGGTAGGGGGTCCCGAACTGTGCGTCTAAGGCGGATGGTAACAGGAGGCGGGGGACACGATGTTTACCCAGGTTCAGGCCCTCTCGATGGAGGTAATACCCTACTTCCTGCTTGATTGATCTTGATGATATGAGTATTACAAGAGTTGATCTACCACGAGATTGTAGAGGCTAAACCCTAGAACCTAGCCTATGGTATGATTGTCGTTGTCCTACGGACTAAACCCTCCTTTTTATATAGACACCAGAGGGGGTTAGGGTTACACAGAGTCGGTTACAAGGGAGGAGATCTACATATCCGTATTGCCAAGCTTGCCTTCCACGCCAAGGAGAGTCCCACCCAGACATGGGACAAAGTATTCAATGTTGTATCTTGATAGTCCAACAGTCCGGCCAAAGGATATAGTCCGGCTGTCCGAGGACCCCCTAATCCAGGACTCCCTCAGTAGCCCCTGAACCAGGCTTCAATGACGATGAGTCGGGCGCGCAGATATTCTTCGGCATTGCAAGGCGGGTTCTTCCTCCGAATACTCCATAGTAGATTTTGAACACAAGGATAGTGTCCGGCTCTGCAAAACAAATTCCACATACCACCGTAGAGAGAATAATATTTCCACAAATCTAATCTGCTGACACATTCGGCAGCATGACATCACACCACGGCCCGGTCATTATTCGAACCGTTTTTCACAACCAGCCACTGCACATATTGCGAGGCGGTTTTCTTGGCACGTCTTGTCGAAGCAGAGATCGTGTCCCCTTATCACGGGATTCTCATCAATACGGATGTGGGTAACCTAACCGCGCCATCAATTACGGCGCTTGGGGAATAAGCGAGTTTACCAGGCAGGTGGGGAGGCGCCTAGCTCCTTCCGCCCTTATAAAGAGACAAGGATTCATCTTTTTCACCCACGCCCTCTTCCTCCTTGCTCATCCATTCTTGCGCACTTGAGCTCCAGCACCCAAGTTCGCATTTTCTCCTCAAACCACTCCAAGCATGTCTGGAGCGGGAGGCAGGTGGATGGTCTCCTCCGTTACGGAGGAGGACATTACAAAGCTACGGGGAGCCGGATACCTGGCCGCAGATATCGCGCACCGGCTACCAGATGCGGGGTAGATCGTTCCTACTCCAGAACCCCATGAGAGGGTGGTATTTCTTACCCACTTCGTTCACGGACTGGGATTTCCCCTCCACCCGTTTGTCCGCGGGCTCATGTTTTACTATGGGCTGAACTTCCATGATCTGGCCCCTAACTTCATCCTCAACATCTCAGCGTTTATCGTCGTGTGCGAGGCCTTCCTTCGCATCAAGCCCCACTTTAGCCTATGGCTGAAGACCTTCAATGTGAAGCCAAAGGTGGTAGTCGGTCAGCAGGCAGAGTGCGGAGGCGCCATGGTGGGCAAAATGCCCAACGTCACCCTGGCTCGAAGGCTCCTATGTGGAGACCGTGAAGGGGTGGCAATCGGGGTGGTTCTACATCACCGAGCCGCGCGACACCAACTGGGTGGCCGCCCCTGAATTTCGATCCAGAATCCCCATGCGGATCACTTCCTGGAAAGAGCAAGGCCTATCCTGGGGTTCATCGGTGGAGCTGACCGGACTCCAGATCTGTGTCGGAAACATGATGAGCAAGAAAATTAAGCTTGTCAACGTGGTCCAAGTCATGCTCTTCCGCCGGATCCTCCCGTGTCAAAGACGGGCATTCAATTTGTGGGAGTTCGACCTGGCCGAGCACCAGACGCTGCGAGAGCTCTTCGACACGACACAAGGACGTCTGGAAGGTGCTGTTCAAGGGCGCCGAGGTACCTCCTCCCCTTACCGAGGACCGCGGACTCAGCGCAAAGCGTCCTGCCAATCCGGTAAGTCTTTTATATCTCATAAGATGTTCTTTTCCCCAGTATAACCACACACGGGATCTAAGCCTCCACGCCATTTAACAGGACTGGGTAGCGACAGGGGAGCAGATCGATTGTCCAGCCCCCCTGCCCGAGGATCCAGCGGATGCTCTCCTAACGGAGATGCTGGTTCCGACGCCTTATGAGGTGCCGGAGAAGAAGGCCAAGAAGAAGGCCGCGGGGACGAAGAAGGGTCTCCGGCGCAAGGTTATATCGGACTCATCGTCCGAAAACACCGATGCGCACTCCTCCCACGAAAACGAGGAGGAGGAAGAGGAAAGTTCTCCCCCCCCCCAGCTGGGGAGGACAGGAAAAGTAAGGCCGCCCCATCAGGGGAGGCCGAAGGGTCCAAGAAGGGAAGGACCCTCCTCCCGTACTTCTCCACGATGGCCGCTTTCAGCAATGAGGAGTGGTTACCCAGGGACAAGCCCCTGGCGAAGTCGTGAGTATCCGGATACCATAATAGTTCTTGGTACGTTTTATTGTACTGCTTCTTATCACGCCGAACATGATTATGCAGTCCGTCCCGAGCCCATATCGACGTATCTTCGTCAGATGATTCTTTGGGCCCATCAAATATGAAAAGTGATTCACTCCCGACCGCCTCCTCCCCCCGCCCTACGGACTACGCCGAGGTGTTGTCTCAAAGGGAACCGAACCAAGGGGAGACAGTACCGGAGGCGCCCCAAGGCGACATTCCAGGCGCTAGGCGCACGAGGGGCAAGACTTCTCTGGGCCCTAACACCGGGGGCAACAAGTCTAGCCCGAAGCCGAATACGGCGCCGGAACCTCCAGTGGCTCCGGATTCTGTCAGGCAACCACGCTAAGGGGGGCAAGCCGTCTGTGCCGATGGCCTCTGTCCATCCAGAGGCATCGGACAACTTGCTGGAAGTGCTTCGCGGCGCTTCCATTGACGTAGAGCACCGCACTATTATGAGTGCGGTAGTCAAGAAGGTTCAGTCCGCTAAGAGCGGACTGACTAAAGCCTGTGCCAGCCTCCTAACTAACTTTGAGGTAAGTAATCAAATTGTAAGAAAATGTTACAGCATAGACAGTAGCTCCTGATGCTCTGTTTGGCGTTCGCGAAGAAAGGCCGAATAGAGGATCAAATAATAATAACAGGAGTCTAATCAAAATGTGTTTATGTGAATAAGCAGGCTTCACTGCTGGCCGCCGCCGCTCGTACTGCGGAGGTCGCCGCACTGAAGCGGGACCTTGAGCTGTCCAAGGAAGAGCTCGGCCTTACCAAGAGGCAGCTCGAAGAGAACAAAGGTAAGTGACACCCCGCCTGAATATTGATAAAGAAAAATTTGGTTTTGGAATAATAGGATCGTCATGAATTTTGCTAGGGGCCACGACCGAAGTGGCGGCCCTGCAGAAGGCGCTATCCGAGGCCGAAGACAAAGCGGCCAAGGAGCGCATCGAGCGAGAGAAACAAGAGGCCTGAGTAGGCGAGGTGCAACAAGAGCTCCAGGCTCTCGTTAAGAAACACGAGTCCTTGGAGCTTGACTCTAAGACGCAAGGGTCCGAGCTTGCAAAGGCCCTCGAAAGCGCACAACACGGCAAGGCCGAAGCCCAAAAGGCCCTCCAGGAAATTGAGGCGGTTAAGAAGATAGCGGCGGGTAAGGCATTCATTATGCAAAGCAAGCATGTGAAGGAAACTTTCTTTTTACTTACCCGAGTTCGGAGCTCTCCAGGAGCGTTCGCAGATCTACCCCGCAGTGTGTCGGATGCCACGGAGTTCTACCGGGCCGATGAGGGGAGCTCGACGGAGAAGTTGTTCTGGTCTCAGTATACTGGGACCGAACACCCAATGCCCTTGAGTGACCAGTTGAAGCAACTGGTCGAGCTTCAAAAGGCGGCCGAACAGGCCATGAGGGGTCTTATAGTCCGGATGTGGCCTGGTGAGCCCCTGCCTGGTAGCTACTTCGGTCTGGTGAGGCGGCTTGTGAATGCCTGCCCACGGTTTGAAGTCATAAAGCGGTCCGTCTGCATCGAGGGTGCGCGCAGGGCTTTTGCCCGGACGAAGGTGCACTGGGCGAAGCTGGATGCCGAAAAGCTGGTGAAGGAGGGGCCGCCGGAAGGCAAGGAGCATCGCCACCCTGAAAAGTATTATGACAGTGTCCTGAAGGGTGCTCGCCTTGTGGCGGAGGAATGTGCTAAGGATGTAATATTTGAATAAATGTACTCATGTGATCCTGTAATATGAAACGAGTTCATTTGCGCTATGCAACGCTTGTTAATTTAAAATATTACCTTCTGTGCGGCCGTTTATAAAATCTGAGAGTTGGCCAGTCGTTGGCTTCTGCCCCATGTAACTAGTACTGAGGTGTTCGGGATAAACCTGAGCACTCTTTATCCCAATTTTGGGTCCTTCGAAGGAGGTGTTCAGCACAACGAACCAGGCAATCGGACTATAAAGCTTTATCACTCTCACTTAGCCATAGAAGTCTACAATTTTAAATTTTGGCGAAGCCCCTAGTATTCGGAAGGCCGAATTTGGGGCGGTATATACGCCTAAGTCGGGCAAGGCCGACTCCTCGCCCGAAGCGGAAAAAGTCTTTAAGGACTTGAGACCTCTCGAACAGCGACCAGCTCTCGCCTTATCATGACAGTCAGTTTTCGGCTTTCTCTACTGAGGTGCTCGTCCGGAAGAACCGGGACACAATTGCAGTAGTTCTCCCAGTGCTACCTTAGCCGATATTCCAGAACGTAAGGTACCAAAACATGGGAGCCGGGCAAACCCAACTATGACCCAAGACATGATTCAGAGCTGATGCATATAATGCTATAAGTTCGGGGTGCCGCACTGTCGAAAGTGTTCGGATTTCTCATGCCGTATTTATGGGGTATACTGAAGCCCATGGCGCACTGGTCGTACCAGAATGTACGGGTGCAATTTGTCGTAAATAAGCAGACAAGGAGAAAAAAAGAAATGCAATAATAGGCTAACACTATACATTGTTTTTTAAATAATACGTCAAAGCGTGCGTATACGAGTAGTGCAATAAGCAAAAAATAGGACTATTTGACATGTCCTATCCAAGGGCAAGCTGTGTATGGGTATGTAAAAACAGGTACATCGATCGTTATCAGAGACCACCTGGGATTTCCCTTGTACGTCAGAGCTTCTTGCTTCCTTGGTATTTCCTTCCCGTAATGCGTCCAGCAATCAGACTGCCGAAAAGGGTTTCTAGAGAGTAGGGTCTTGAAAGAGAGAAAATGATAAAGGTATATAGCCCCTGGGGCGGTTTGAGCCGCATTGTGGGACGTGTCCTGGCCGTGCCTCCGCCTATGCCCATGGTATTTTTAGTGCGTGATTATGTACACGCGGCACAGATTTCGTCGCTTGACTGGGACTAGGACGGAGGCCGAATTGCTAGGCGAGCTCTGAACGTGCCAGGCGATCCTGTTGCAGGTTACTCCGGACTCGCTTGAAGGTGTCCGGGGGCTTTATCGCCAAATTGGCGGTTTGCCTTAAAAGGCTGCTTTGTGCTTCTGCTGCGAGGGCCGCAGTGTGGTCCTCCGTGCGGAGCGAGCGTTCTGTGTTTCCATTGACTGTTATAACCCCACGAGGTCCTAGCATTTTGAGCTTGAGGTATGCATAATGCGGTACCGCATTGAATCTGGCAAATGCGGTTCGTCCGAGCAGTGCGTGATAGCCACTGCGGAATGGGACGATATCGAAGATTAACTCCTCGCTTCGGAAGTTGTCCGGAGATCCGAAGACCACTTCCAGTGTGATTGAGCCCGTGCAACGGGCCTCTACACCTGGGATGACACCTTTAAAGGTGGTTTTAGTGGGTTTGATCCTCAAGGGGTCTATACCCATTTTGCGCACTGTATCCTGATAAAGCAGGTTCAGGCCGCTGCCACCGACCATAAGGACTCAGGTGAGGTGAAATCTATCAATGATGGAATCAAGGACCAATGCGGCAGAACCGCCATGATGGATACTAGTGGGGTGGTCCCTACGATCAAAAGTGATCAGACAAGAAGATCATGGGTTGAACTTTGGGGCGACTGGCTCCATCGCATAGACGTCCCTTAGTGCACGCTTCCGTTCCCTCTTGGGAATATGGGTTGCGTATATCATGTTCACCGTTTTCACTTGGGGAGGAAATTCTTCTGTCCTCCTGTGTTCGGCCGCCGGGACCCCTCCTCATCGTCGCTATGCAACCCCTTTTCCTTGTTTTCGGTATTCAACTTGCCGGCCTGCTTGAACACCCAGCATTCTCTGTTGGTGTGATTGGTTGGCTTATCGGGGGTGCCGTGAATTTGACACGAGCGATCGAGTATGCGGTCCAAACTGGACGGGCCTGGGTTGCTTCTTTTGAACGACTTCTTCTGCTGACCGGATTTAGAGCCACTGAATCCGGCATTGACTGCCGTGTCTTCGGCGTTGTCATCGTTATTGCGGTGCTTGTGTGTGTTGCGACGTGGTCTGCCGTTACTATCTTTGGCATCTGAATTGCCATGACTTCTTGATGTGTTGTTGTTGCGAGCCAGCCAGCTATCCTCGCCCGCGCAAAAGCGGGTCACGAGTGTCGTGAGGGCTGCCATAGACTTCGGCTTCTCCTGGCCGAGGTGCCGGGCGATCCACTCATCACGGATGTTATGCTTAAATGCCGCTAAGGCCTCTGCATCCGAACAGTCGACAATTGGTTCTTCTTAGTTAGGAACCGGGTCCAGAATTTCCTGGCCGATTCCCCTGGCTGCTGAGTTATATGGCTCAAGTCATCAGCATCCGGTGGTCGCACATAAGTGCCCTGGAAGTTGTCAAGGAATGCATCTTCCAAATCCTCCCAATTGCCAATAGAGTTTGCTGGCAAGCTATTCAGCCAATGCCGAGCTGGTCCTTTCAGTTTTAGTGGGAGGTACTTGATGGCATGTAGATCATCACCGCGAGCCATGTGGATGTGGAGGAGGAAATCCTCGATCCATACCGCGGGGTCTGTTGTACCATCATATGATTCAATGTTTACGGGTTTAAAACCCTCTGGGAATTGGTGATCCATTACTTCATCAGTGAAGCATAGGGGGTGTGCGGCGCCTCTGTGCCGGGCTATATCACGACGTAGTTCATATGAGTCTTGTCTGCTGTATTCAGCCTGGCCGGATTTGCTTTTAGTATATCCGGCATGACGGTCATCGTCCCGCGTTGGGGCGCGCCCCCGTGATCCGTAGATCGATCTTGCATGTCTTGCTTTGTTTTCCAATACGTCTCGCAGGTCCCGCGTGTTGCCCCGGGCCTTGTTATTTTTGTTTGAATGGCGGCGGGGTGCGGGCTGGACTTCGGGCTGATATGCCCCTCTGTCACGGCCACGAGGTGGCCGATCAGCCGCATCATACGCTGGTGATGTAGGTTTCAATGCTTCCTCCTCGAGTTGGGGTAGCAACCTGCGCTTTGGGTAACTCTTGGTTGGGCGCTCGAGTTCGTATTCCTCGGCCGCCAGGACTTCAGTCCATCTATCCGCTAGCAGATCTTGATCAACTCGAAGCTGTTGTTGCTTTTTCTTTAGGCTGTTTGCTGTGGCTATAAGCCGGCGCTTGAAGTGCTCCTGCTCGACAGGATCCTCAGGCATGATAAATTCTTCATCGCCGAGGCTCACCTCGTTTTCGGAGAGAGACATGTAATTGTCATCCTCTGATTCTCCGTCCGCTGCCTGTTTCGGAGGGCTAGCTTGTTCATCCTCCCGCTCGAGGTCTGGCTGGAGGGGATTGTCGTCGTCTTCGGCACTATCCGGAGCGTTATTGTCTCTTGTGCCGGTATCGCCGCTTTTGCTATGGCGGGACTTAGAGCGGCGGATCTCGGGTAGGGGGTCCCGAACTGTGCGTCGAAGGCGGATGGTAACAGGAGGCGGGGGAGACGATGTTTACCCAGGTTCGGGCCCTCTCGATGGAGGTAATACCCTACTTCCTTCTTGATTGATCTTGATGATATGAGTATTACAAGAGTTGATCTACCGCGAGATCGTAGAGGCTATACCCTAGAAGCTAGCCTATGGTATGATTGCCGTTGTCCTACGGACTAAACCCTCTGGTTTATATAGACACCGGTGGGGGTTAGGGTTACACAGAGTCGGTTACAAGGGAGGAGATCTACATATCCATATTGCCAAGCTTGCCTTCCACGCCAAGGAGAGTCCCACCCGGACACGGGACGAAGTCTTCAATCTTATATCTTCATAGTCCAACAGTCCGGCTGTCTGAGGACCCCCTAATCCAGGACTCCCTCATCCATCACATCATTCTCTAATTATGTGATCCCGTTCATCAAATGATAACACATGTCTATGGCTAGGAAACATAACCATCTTTGATAAACAAGCTAGTCAAGTAGAGGCATACTAGGGACTCTTTGTTTGTCCATGTATTCACACATGTACTAAGTTTCCAGTTAATACAATTCTAGCATGAATAATAAACATTTATCATGATATAAGGAAATGTAAATAACAACTTTATTATTGCCTCTAGGGCACATTTCCTTCAAAATTAACGTTCATACTCCTCCATATAACTTGTAATGTTGTATCACTAGTACGCGTCAGTGCTATACAAACGGTTTTTAACCCCTTTCCACGATGACATTTGGAATCGTCGCCTAGTGGGTGACGGCGATAGGGGGGTCCTTCCCACACGACCCAGAAACCATCGGGGATAGGGAGCCTTGATGCATACAGTTGTTCCTATATAACCGTTTTCGATTTCTCGAATATCCCAAACGCTTCATCCTTGCTACTCGTTTGTGCACGCATTGCCATCGCAGTCGGAGTTTTGTGGTTTTACCTGAATCGAGGCAGATTCCAGGCACGGGAGTTTTCCAGGCAGATTCCAGGCACGGGAGTTTTCCAGACAGATTCCAGGCACGGGACGATGCCTGGCACATCACAAACAGTTCATGGTTATAAACCGTGTATGATAGGTAGACAATCACACACATTTATTTTTCCCGCACCGAATGCGATAGTGTCTGACATCACACACACTTTTCAAACGGCAACTGTGTGCATTGTTACACACGGTTCCTCTCCGTGAACCATGTCGGATTATGATGTATATCGCAAACACTGTGCTTTATTAACCATGTGCGTGGTAATGACCTGCACACCCTAATTTCACCCTAATTTAATTGTTGCTATTAAAATTGTACCTAATTTAAACTTGAAAGTAGGCTTTAGCTTTATTCATATCCATCAGGTTCAAACAACCAATGCATTATTCAATACACAGGTACATATGTTTAAGAATTACATAAGCACCAAACAAATAATGATGAACTAGGGTTCTATACTTGTAGTATTACAGATGGTATAGGAAGAGGCGACAGACATTCCGGTTGCTGAACAAGGTGAAGCGGAATGGCCTTATTGTGCTCTCCTGGATGCAGAAGGCATGCAGGACTCTAGTCCAACATCTTGTGATGGCCGGCCGCCAATCATGTAGTTTGAGAGGTAATCTTGAGTAAACTACTTCAGGATCCACTGCAAAGGAAAAAAGATTCAGACATTGTCATCTAACACAACTCATTACGGGCACTAAAAAGAAGGCTACAGGGTTCTTACTTACCATCCTGCAGTTCACTGTTGTCTTGCATAAAGTGTAAACAAATAGTCCGATTGACGTCTTTGGACCCATTTTAATAACAATCTTTATCAGTTTCCTCACTCGATGCTGGTTCAAGAATATCTCATTGCCCTAGAAAGGGTCGAAGTGTGGAACTTTGGCAATGATATAAGTACCTAAAAGCACCAAGTTAATATTAGAAGCTAAACAACAATTGAAAAATGATGTAGTACAACACTCCCGCCATCCCATTATATAAGATTTTATTACATGTATATCTAGACATCATCAGAACATTAAGGTAACACTCTTCCTTGTTGCTATGTAGACTGGGATTGCATATTTAGTCATTCAGTACAATGTATGTTGCTATGTAGCCTCAAATATATTAAATATGGCCCTAGTTAACCTACTGATAAATGGGTTACAGATATATTCTGTGAAATGTCTGATTCGATGATTAATCCCTTATCAGCCCCAGGCTATATGGTACTAGCTACCGATATCCTAAACAGTGAGTACATATAAGCAATGTGATGAAAATAACCTCGATGGAAAACAACACTGTTCTCAATATTGCCCTGCATGAGTACATATAAAGGCATGTTAAGCACAACAGGCTAAACATCAACCAAATATATCCATGGTAGACAACATAGTCTACAAATCATAGCTTCAGTGTGTAGGCTTAAACACGCTAGTTAAGCAAAACAAGAAGTTGAAAGGTGTGTTAACTGCATCAGGCATAACGTTTAAAAACAAGCAAATAGTCATTCAAACTGGTATTGTGTAGGTCTAAAGTACACTAGTTATTAAAAAAATAAAAAGCATGTTAACTGCAATATCCTTAACAGCAACCAAATATCGTAATTCATAGTAGTATTGTTGAAACTGTTATTGATGAAATTGAACTGCACGACAAATAGTTGCACATATAGAGTATCACATTGTGAAGAACTGAAATAAACAAGTCATAAGGCCATCTCTAGCCGATCCTTTAAAGTTAAAGGACTAAAACCCTTAGTGGATATATATACACACACACATATATATACTCCACCAATTTTTGGCCTTTTCTAGTCGATCCCCTAAACTTAACGTTGTAAGCTTCAATTTGATCAAGTTCAAAGAAGTTTCAACCGAAAGTAGCATGCATTCAAACATAAACATAAATATTTTTGCATAACCGAACATAAAACATAAATTTAAACTAAGCTACACTACTTTCGGTCGAAGTAGAGGTCGAGCCAACCCTTCCTCGTCATGTACAGTGTGCCGCGAGCCGGGTCCGGGCCGGTGCCGTCATCGGGGTTGTTGGGGAAGGCACTCCTCCACTCGTCGACGTCGATCTCCTCCTCCCCGAGGCCCACCTCGATGCCCTCCGCGCCGCCGTCGCCGCCGCCTTCGACCTCGTCATCAGAGGAGAGCGCGATAACCTCGCCGCCCTACGCGCCGCCGTCCTTGCCGCCTTCGACGTCGTCATCGGAGGAGAGCGTGATAACCTCACCGCCCTCCGTGCCGGCAAAGATCGCCCGCTCCGCCTCCACGAGCTCCGGATGCTGCCGGCGGAGCTCTTGCATGTAGGCCTCGTCGGCGGCCTCGGCCTCGAGGCGCTTCCACACCTCGCGGTCCTCCCGCGCCATAGCCGAGCTCACCACCCTTGGCTCCGGCGGAACAATGTCGACCGGACGTGTGCCGAAGGGGAAATTGAGCCTAGTCGCCGAGTCGTGGTAGAAGACCTGCCAACGGTCGAACTCCATGGCCGCGAGCTCGGCCGTGTGTAAGCTACTGAGCCACCGGCGGGTGTGGGTCTCCTGATCTGTAATCTCAGCGACCCACGTGCCCCACCGCCGCTCCCGGACCCCGAGGCAGGACCTCGTCAGCTGCCGGGTCCGAGGGAGGACGGGGAAGTCCTCGAACAGGTGTAGGGGCGCGGCGGCGGGCGGATCGAGGGACCGGCGACGGCGGATCGATCCCGCGGAGGACGACGGGGACACCTCGGCGGCCACCTTGCCGGCATCGGGCGAAAAGGCCACGATAAACCTATTTTTGGCCATTGGCTCCTCGAGCTCCCTGGCACACAGGCAGAGGTTGAGGATGGAGGCGCCGGTGATGGCGATGGCGGCGACCTACCAATGGTTTCGAGGGTTGTGTGTGTCCATGTGAGAGGAGGTTTTGGGGAGTGTGTGGATGGGGGCGGTGGGGGGGCAAGGTGGTGTTTGAGGAAATACCGCGGCAACTGAAAATTTTACTAGGCGGGAGTAACAAGGTGGGGCTATTGAAAATTTGGATCAAGGGCAAGCAGATATTTTTGAGATTGCGAGGGATGCAGAGGCGGGAGTAAAATGCTGGGGCTACTGAAAATTTGAATCAAGGGACTGAAGAAGAGCGGGAGTAACAAACATTGCACACGGTCCACACATACTAATCGTGTGCTATCAAACATTAAAACCTTCCAGGCGGTAGATATTTTCAAGATTACGAGGTAGTAATATTTTCGAGATTGCGAGGGATGCAGAGGCGGGAGTATTTGGGGAGCGAGCTAGTGTGCTTGACATGCCGGCTGTGGACTATAGCCGACGCACCTTCTTGTGGAAGCCATAGGCGTACTATACACCGACGGTGCTCCAAGATATTTTGTACTACATCTCACATGGTTGGTGATAATAAGCTGTGTGGGATCTACTTGATTTTTCATCTTGATTTGAATTACATAATGGGGTCACAGCGGCAATGGACGGTGTTTGAATTGCTAGACCTTTTATCTGCAGTGAACGTGCAACTATATGTGTGTCATAAAAGAATTGGAATTATTCAGGGTTCGTTTGGACATTTTATACATTAAAGTGGTTTTCTAGCCATTTCAGGTGCACAATTCAAAATTAAACTACATGCACATGCTCCGGTGCAAATAAATTGGTTGAAAAATCAAATCTGTGTCCTTGGGTGCATGCTTAGGTCCCATGCAAGAAATGGGAATGAATTTCAAACACCAGGGCATTGTTGATTGCCGGCAAAACATTGAGATACCTGGTTTTTAAATTCTAATAAATCCACTACTCGTCTAAAATTCATGAAACTTGACATGGTATCATGGAGTGGCATCAACATGTCGTGGTAAAAAAATGTCCCATTTGGGGACAGGTTTGGGTATAAGCTTCTCACAAACCAGAGCTTCTCACAACAAGCGTGATGGTTTCGGTATGGAACGTGGCACCTTTGGGTACGAAACGATATCCGTTTCCTCTTATTGCTTTCAGAAAATTTCTAGTGCCAACATAGAACAGTAGGAGTGTTGTGTTAAGTTTTGGAATTTTTCGGGGTTCGTTTGGACATTTTTATACATTAACTGGGTTTTCTAGGTGTTTTATGTGCATAATTCAAATTTGAAATACATGCACATGCTCCAGTGCATACAAATTGGTTGAAAAATCAAATCTGTGTCCTTGGGTGCATGCTTAGGTCCCATGCAAGAAAAGGGAATGAATTTCAAACACCAGGGCACTGTTGATTGCCGGCAAAACATTGAGATACCTGGTTTTTAAATTCTAGTAAATCCAAAACTCGTCTGAAATTCATGAAACTTGGCATGCTATCATGGATCAGCATAAACATGCCGTTGTAAAAATTTTGTCCCATTTGGGGCAGGTTTGGGTATAAGCTTCTCACAAACCAGAGCTTCTCACAACAAGCGTGATGGTTTCGGTAGGGAACGTGCCACCTTTGGAGACGGAATGATATCCGTTGCCTCTTATTGCTTCCAAAATTTTTCTAGTGTCAACATAGAACAACAGGAGTGTTGTGTTTAATTTTGGGTTTTTTCGGGGTTTGTTTTGCCTTTTTCATACATTAATTGGGTTTCTTGGCATTTAAGGTGCATAATTCAAATTTGAACTACAAGCACATGCTCCACTGCACCAAAGTTGGTTGAAAAATCACATGTGTGTCCTTGGGTGAATTTCTAGGTCCCATGCAAGATATGGGAATGAAATTCAAACACCAGGGCACTGTTGATTGCCGGCAAAATGTTGAGATGCCTAGTTTTTAAATTCTGGTAAATCCAAAACTCGTCTGAAATTCATGAAACTTGGCATGCTATCATGGAGCGACATCAACATGCTATGGTAAAATTTTTGTCTTATTTGGGGCAGGTTTGGGTATAAGCTTCTCACAAACCAGAGCTTCTCACAACAAGCGTGATGGTTTCGGTAGGGAACGTGCCACCTTTGGGGACGGAACGATATCCGTTGCCTCTTAGTGCTTTCAAAAAATTTCTAGTGTCAACATAGAACAACTTGAGTGTTGTGTTTAATTTTGGAATTTTTTGGGTTCATTTGGCCTTTTTATACATTAATTGGGGTTTTGGGAATTTAATGTGCATAATTCAAATTTGAACTACAAGCACATGCTCCAGTGCACCAAAGTTGGTTGAAAAATCACATGTGTGTCCTTGGGTGAATTTCTAGGTCCCATGCAAGAAATGGGAATGAAATTCAAACACCAGGGCACTATTGATTGCCGGCAAAATGTTGAGATGCCTAGTTTTTATATTCTAGTAAATCCAAAACTCGTCCGAAATTCGTGAAACTTGGCATGCTATCATGGAGCGGCCTCAACATGCCGTGGTAAATTTTTTTGTCCCATTTGGGGCAGGTTTGGGTATAAGCTTCTCACCACAAGCGTGATGGTTTCGGTAGGGAACGTGCCACCTTTCGGGACGGAACAATATCCATTGCCTCTTATTGCTTTCAAAACATTTCTAGTGTCAACATAGAACAACAGGAGTGTTGTGTTTAATTTTGGAATTTTTCGGGGTTCGTTTGGCCTTTTTTATACATTAATTGGGTTTCTGGGCATTTAATGTGCATAATTCAAATTTGAACTACAAGCACGTGCTCCAGTGCACCAAAGTTGGTTGAAAAATCACATGTGTGTCATTGGGTGAATTTCTAGGTCCCATGCAAGAAATGGGAATGAAATTCAAACACCAGGGCACTGTTGATTGCCAGCAAAACGTTGAGATGCTTGGTTTTTAAATTCTAGTAAATCCAAAAGTCGTCTGCAATTCATGAAACTTGGCGTGCTATCATGGAGCAGCATCAACATGCTGTGGTAAAAATTTTGTCCCATTTGGGGCAGGTTTGGGTATAAGCTTCTCACAAACTAGAGCTTCTCACAACAAGTGTGACGGTTTCGGTAGGGAACGTGCCACCTTTGGGGACGGAACGATATATGTTGCCTCTTATTGCTTTCAAATTTTTTGTAGTGTCAACATAGAACAACAGGAGTGTTGTGTTTAACTGTCAAATTTTTCGTGGTTCGTTTGGCCTTTTTTATACATTAATTGAGTTTCTAGGCATTTAATGTGCATAATTCAAATTTGAACTACAAGCACACGCTCCAGTGCACTAAAGTTGGTTGAAAAATCACATGTGTGTCCTTGGGTGAATTTCTTGGTCCCATGCAAGAGATGGGAATGAAATTCAAACATCTGGGCGTCGTGGCTCGGCCGGAAAGATTGAGAAACTTGGTTTTTTAGTTCCTGTAAATCCAAAACACGCCTGAAAACCACGAAACTTGGCATGGTGTCATGACATGGCACCAACATGCTGTTGTAATTTTTCTGTCCGATTTGCGAAGGCGCACACATTAACAATCAACAAAGTCATTTTGGAACAAGTGCCGTCCCGTTACAAATCAGAAACACAATTATTATTGAAACAGTGGGCGTTCTATTTACCAATTACGTGCTGCCACGCGTCCCCTTTTTTATTGGCTCGGAGGTGCCGTGCGGGGTAGGTATTTGAGTACGGGAGGCGTGCGATCAGACCCCTGCGTGTGCTCATCGGGAGGAGAGCCCTTTGATCGCTACTCGCCACGCACCTCCCTCCCAACGTCTCCATTAATGGCGCCCGAGCCCCTGTCCTACGACGTGGCTATATGTCTCACTGGACTGAGATATAAGTGACAAAAATGCAAATCTGAAAAGAAAGTTTTGCACGAATCTTTATGTAAGATCCGACGGATCTATATAGCATCGACTGCAACTTATAGCAAGCATGATGAATATAAGGACGATGGCAGTGGATAATAATTGTCTTACATATTTAGGAACATAATTAAAAAAATCCACATGCGGCAACGCCCGAAATACACAAGGGCAAAAGGAGAAGGAAGACAACGATCTGGCTCGCTGATCTCTACTTTCTTGATGCGTTGCCGCGGGCCGCAGGAACTAGTCTCCGCGGCGAGTGGCGATGAGATCTTTCTTGTCCTCAAGATGCTGCTTGAGAGCATCCACGAATTCCTCCACCAGCCTTCTGCGCTCGATGCGCCGCATGAAATTCTCGTCCATAAGTTTCTCGACGATGACGCCAGTCCTCTTCAACAAGGCAGTGGTCTCCTCCTGCTGCTCCGCACTTCCGACGATCTTCGCCCTCAACAGGTCGCGCTCGGCCCAGAGCTTCGCATTGCTCTCATTTAGTTGCCGGATAACGTCGGTAGCCTGTTCAAAAGAGGCTTTCATGTCGTCCTGCAACCTCGCCCAGCCGGAGATCTGATCCATCTGGCTATGGACGATCGCATGCATGCGCCTGTAAGTGTCCTCGCCTGCCCGCGAGACATTTTCCCAGGCCGCCGCGGCGTGGGAGGACATCTCTGCTACATCCGCGGCGCGGCGGGACATCTCTTCTGCTTTTGCGGCGCGGCTGGACCAGTCTGTTGTATCGACGACGTGGCGGGACCTCTCTGCTACTACGGCCGCGCAGCGGGACATGTCGAATGCTTTCGCGGCGAGGCGGGACATCTCTCCTGTTTCCACTTCCATGCTCGCCTCTCCCTGGTGGCAATCTCTCGACCCAGAACTCATGCTAGCCCTGGCACACGCAAGGGAACGTTGATGAATGACTTGTTTGTTTTCGTGGATCAGGAGTTCAGGAGGAATGTGCGGTCATCTTGGAGTTGTAGTATTTATAATCGAGTACTAATACGCTCCTAAGTGGGAAACCGTTTAAGTTTTGATCGGTGTGAACAGGTTTGCAATTTGGAATGTGACGGGATGCAGGCTCAAAATTTATTGACGGTTCCATAATTTCTAAGTGCGGCACTATTCCCGGACGGCGTAACGTGGGCATCTTTCTCGGTCGCGTACGTGGCGTTTTTGTTCTGTTGCCTAATTGCAAACAGTTAATCCTTCTGAAGCGTATGCCCTCAATCGCACATTTTCAAAAAGTAATGCGGTAGACCTTCTTTAATATGTGTTAAAAAACAAAACAAAAAACAAAACAAGGACCTTGAGGTTAATTCCACTGATGGGACGTGTAATAAATGTCCTTAATGGACATTTAAGATACATCCCATCAGTGGGATTAACATTAAGACAACTTCCCATCTGGTCACCCATCTCATGCCTACTCCAGCCTGAGCACAGTTAACATGAGAGTTCTCTTAGATGAGCTACTGGTGGAACAGCTAGTCCTTGCTGATATAGGATGCCCTCGTCGCATCCTTATTGTGTACCCGGATGACCGCTCGTCGCCCAATGGCCAATAGATGTTGTGTAGACAGAGCATATCACATACGTCTTATTAGAAGCAATCGTCTGTGTTACTATCAATCTTCGCACAAATTTCTGATTACACACCTGTTTGCCGCGCATCACACACATCTTGATATATTGAACCGTTTCTGTTCTCTTGTCTCAATGCAAACAGTTCATCCGAGTGAACCGCATGCCGTATACCGCACGCACCTTGATCTGGCTGACCGTTTCTTTTGTGTTGCCTAATTACAAACAGTTCATCCGAGTGAACCGTAAGCCGTATATCACACACGCCTTCATCTGGCTGCCCGTTTCTTTTGTTCTGCCACATCGCAAACAGTTAATTGAACTGAACGGTATGCCCAGCATCGCACACGCAACTATAATCTGAACCGTGTTTGATGCATCCTCCATCGCAAATGTTTTGCACCTTTTTGACTGTTTTTTTTGCACCACCGTTTGCGATTAATGCATCGCACACAGTTTCTTCGAAGGGTCTCTGATCGTAGTGTCGCGTTAGCAGCAACCTGCAGTAGTGTATATATGTAGAAATTCTAAAATAATTTTTTAGCCACACTTTGCGTGGCTTTATTCAAAAGGAATGTTGTATGCGAAATAAACGTGAAGAGAGGGCTTTTTAGATCAATGGGGTACGTGATGTAACATGTGTGAATGTGTAGTTGCTGTATTTGGTAGGGCCTAGAGAGGTATGTGTGTGTATTACGTATTCGAGAGAGGCATGGATAGAGGGGCCGACGGGGGGGGGGGGGGGGGGGGGGGGGGGGACGTGGGAGAGATAGCACGAGAAATGAGAGAGGTCTAGAGAGAGAGAGACGAATATGATGTCACGGCGAGAGATGCCCTTGAGTGTGTATATGCAAGGGGGGAGGGGATAGAGGCACGAGGAGAATTTGTGTGTGTGGTGTCTGTGTTGGTATGTGTGGGTGTGACAAGACAACGAGACCTAGGGGCAGAGGGTGTGTCACCGCGTGAGGTCCGTTGGGCCGAGGTGAAGCCCTTTGGTCGGTTCTGTCCTGCGCCACATTGGTCGGCCCGTGACACATTTAGGGAGACCCATGGATGACTAGTCGTACAAAAGATAGCAAAATCGTGAAGGACTCTGTGTCCACTGACAAAGCCGGCTAGGATTTGTAACCCTAGGTCCTTGGACTAAGGTAACCCCTTATCTCTGATATTACTATTCATCCAACCTAACTTTAAGGGGCATCCTACATAATGGTCTGCTAGAATCATACTCGTCGATTAGGATGAGAGGTGTGAGACAATGCGTGAGAAAGGCCTGAAGATAATGTGTCTACGGGAGACACGTAGGCAGGTCTATGTATATAGAAAGGGTCGATGGGGATTGTGCGTGTGTATGCTTGTGAGAGGAAGAGTGCTTGTGATAAAGGTTAGTGAAAACAGTCATAAATGGAGAGTGAAACCACAGGAGAGAGTGTGTGGGCATGTGTGAGACCACCGATGGAGAGTGAAACTACACGTAAAAGACTGATGTACACGTTGATTAATAATATAAATTGTATCGAAATATTAGGATGGGATCATGATATTTGCAATTCGCATAAGGAACAGTCATTGATCCATCAGACATCCAGATTCTATCGAATTTGAGCAAGGCTATGTTATTATTCGACATAATTGATCCACATCGTTAGTATTTTGAACTCCACACAATGCATCGCTTTAGCAATCGAATATAAACGTGAGTATACTTCATGTTGTGTGTGTAAAGCACATTATACATACGAAAGTTAAACAATGAACATTATAAATAGCTAGCTATGAACTAGCATACATTTGAATTCAACATGAAGTCCATTCAATTATTTGAATTCGATATCATGGCATTTGTAAGTCATACCTAAATTGTGGGGGCACCAATCTTTGCTCTACTTTTGTACATAATAGCATATATAGTTGTGTACAAAATAGATTCAAATTTACCTCCTCCATTCCAAAATAATCGTAGTTATAGGATTTTAAAGTGTCAAAATTTCAAAAAGAAGCGCATAATTTAATGAGGTTTTCAAACATACAAGGTCAAATTTAACGTTTTCTATTTAGGTCAATCCTCAATGTTCAAGAGTACTCTAAACGTGAATGCTTCTGTTTCAAAATTTCGAACAAAGCGCCAAAAGAGCTTCTACTTGCTTGAAACCGCATGAGACCAATGTTTGGTAGAAGGAAGTTACTTTTCTAACTCCGACCTGTGAAACCTACCGGCTCGACGTCCAAAGGTCTAAACCGGGGTAGGTTTGTAGCTTCATCTAGACGCCACGCAACCGCCTCGAAAAAACATTCATACACAATGGCCGCCTAAGCACACATGCGCGCGACCGAAATCGCTCCCGCCCACTATTTGGGACACCTGGGATTACCATCCTACCCCCGACCCGTAGTAGGTCCGAAATTTAAGAGGGGGGCAAAGTTTGTACTTTCCCGAAATTTCAAACAAGCGCGTCCCATCTGTTAAAAAAAACCATAAACAAGCGCATCCAAGACCGAAACATGGTTCTCCCTTAGCTCCCCCTGCCCCTCGCCCCCCAGTCTGATTCCCCATTCATACTCCGTGGGCGCCAAAACTACCTCTCCACCAGCTGCGAAACCCCGGCGTCCTCCGTCCGCCACCCCATCCCACCCATCAACCGTCGCCCTCCTCCATCATGCCAGAGCCGATATCCCGACGTCGTCGTCCACCACAACCGCAACCGCAACGCCCTCCTGCGCCTCACCGCTGCCGCTCCAACTTCGCCACCGTCCACCGCACCGGAGTTGTTCCCGCTACACCGTCCTTCGCCGCCTTGGATTTGCTTCCCCTCCACCGACAGACGGCCACCGCAACACAATCAACAATTTGCCCATGGGTTCATCCAAGGCTCGACCCTGCTCCAAAACATCGGTTCCCCAGGTAAAACCAAGAAAATCGCCGCGACATCCGGAGGACCCAGCACTGGCAACCGGAAATAGTACCCCTATTCCCTTATTCGTGCAAATCTTACGTGTCTGCTTGCACGGTATTCATCCCACATAAGACACTAGTTGACCGCTTCTTCTTGATACTAGATGTTCCTAGTAACTCGCGATGCACAAGGTTTCTCCTCATATACTATTTCACCTTAGCTAGAGGTCTGTCGCCCCCCTAGATTTCAATTCCTGGTCAGTTGATTCCCAATTAAAGGAACCATTCCCCAGTGTAACAGGCGCTACTCCGCCTATTACGCTGGGGAAGCAGTGCCTCGGTGTTTATCTTAGGGGTGTGTGGGGCCTAGAGCTGCTGGAGCCCGATCCGGAGGTCGGTTGGGATTAAAGGGATGGCCGGGGGGCGCTGCCAAGCACGGTGGTGGTGTGAGGTTGAGGGGAGGACGGGGCGGCGGAGGCAGGGGTCTGGGCCGGTGGAGCTGGTGGTTCGAGAAAGATCATCAACAGTGACAGGCGGGAGGTAGACGAAGGCTATCTGCCCGTTCCTTATAGACCGGACGGTTCATAAAAAAATCGACTAACCTATTTATTTTCATTCGACTGTTATTTTGATAGGAGCACATGTGGTGGTGCTGGAGGAGTACCTGCATCTCCCAACCATCCCTGTGCTCATATATTACAAAATCATACGGAGTAGAATCTAATTTTGTTTGCCATGCAATGCTGTAGAGCTATCATATGTCTCCTATCATTTATTTTTTAGCCACCTGCTATCTGCTACTTTTACAGTGCACTAGTTCTGCACACACTTCACCCATACTCTCACTATTGTGTTTTTATGCAAGGGTATTTCAGATTCTGCCTTGACAGATGCAGAAAAGAAAAGAGAGAAGTCGCTCCTGCTTGCTTCAGGCTTAGGCAAGACACGTTTCAGCGCTATAAAGGGTGGAACGTCAGTAGATGGAGATGGTAAACGTAGCTCTGGAGGTGATGATCTCACTCGCCATGAACCACCATCCCAGATGCTTGCTTTAACTTTGAAGTGTCATATGTGGTGGCATGTTGCATATCGTGTCTAGCTTGTATTCGAAAGGCCGAAGTCGGTCTTTATTAAGATAAGGAAATATATTTTTACATGAACCACCATCCCGGGAGCACCAGAAGACAAATAGCTAGTCAGAGCACTGGCTGAGCCAGTGACAAGCCCAGTACAGACATGCATCACCTGGAAGCCAACTAAAAAGCCATGATGGTGGCGAAGCAGCCTGCCTCCCACCAGGCTCTCAGGTCCTAGATGATCATGCTCACCACTCCAGCCGGATGTCTAGCTTGTATTGCTTCCAATTTGGTTAAATTGCATCTGCTTAGTTTACATATTATACCTTTGAATATGACATGCCTTCTTGTTTTTGGTACATACTAGTACATTTCTCAATTAACCATGTTCTTACATCAAACTAATGTTCATGTGTATCCCTCATCAATAACTTATGATGAGGCAGTCAGGCCAGTGGACTACTGTGAGTAAAGATCCTCATTTAAAGAATGCAGCGTCAGCCTCCCCACATGATTCTCAAGAAACGACAAGGCTAGATGAAGATAGTGAACGTAGCTCTGTAGTTGATTACCGCATTTACCCTACACCAGCATCGCAGGTGCTTGCTCTAACTTGGCAGCGTGATATGTGCTTGCATGTTGCATATGGTGTCTAGATTGTAATTCTTCCAATCTGGTAAATTGCATGTGCTATTCTGCTTAGTTTATACATTCTACCTATTAATGTGACATGCCTTCCTGTTTTTAGTACATAGTACATCTGTCTATTAAGCATGTCCTTACATAAAACTATTGTTCTTTTTGTATCCCACATTAATCAATATGACGAGACACCTTTAGTATACGCAGTGCGATATTAGTTGCATCTTTCATATGATTTATAGCATGCACTGCTTCTAATTTGTTGAAATGCCATTTATGATGGGACGCTTTTAACTTGGCAGAGTCATATTGGTTGCATCTTTCATGTGGTGTCTAGCTTGCATTGCTTCTTATTTGTTGAAATGGCTTCTGCTTAGTTTACACAAACAGTTGTGAATATGCCATGATGTCCTGTTTTTCATACATATTCCATCCTGGTATCATGTGTTTGCCTTACATCAAAGTAGTGATTGTCAGTATCATGCACGAATGAGTTCTGAAGAGTGAATTTTATTGCTTTTTCTTGTCGGTTTTACTTGACAATTCAAAATCAACAAAGCAGAAGGAAGTTAGCAAGGCAGCGGATAAAGGTGCTCCTTCCAAACGGAGGGCCTCTACAGATTCTACTCCTCCACCCCCAAGATGATTTGCAAGACAACACATGCATAGACACTCAACGTAGTTGTGTTGATGATGAGCACGTCTCCCCTAGTGCACCATCATAGGTGCTCACTCTAACTTGGCACTGCTATATGTGGTTGCATGTTATGTATGATGTCTAGCTTGTATTGCTTCTAATTTTGTTGAATTCCATCTGCTTACTTTACACATTGTACTTGTGAATAAGACACGCGTTCATGTTTCTAGAACATACAATATCTGTCTATCACACCATGTTCTTACATCAAAGTACTACTGTTGTGTAACCTGCAACAATCACTTATCATAAGACACGTTTGACTTGGGAGCGTGATATAGGTTACATCTCGCATTCTTTTCTAGCTTGTACTACTTCTAATTTGTCGAAATGGCACTTATGACAAGACAGTTTTAACTTGGTATAGTGATATTCGTTGCATCTTTCATATGGTGTCTAGCTTTCATTGCTTATAATTTGTTGAAATGCCTTCTGCTTAGTTTACACATCATAACCGTGAATATGCAATGCTGTCCTTTTTTGTTACACATTCAATCGTCCTATCATGCGATCGCCTTACATTAAAGTAGTGCTCGTCAGCATCCTGCATCAATGAGTTGTGAAAAGTGAATTTTTATTCATTTTTCTTGTGGGTTTGCCTTGACAAGGCAATAAAACTAAGAAACAGGAAGGAAAAAATAAGGCAGGGACTGATGGCGGTCTTCCGGCGAAACCGACATCCCAGGTGCTTTCTCTAGCTTGGCAGTGTGATATTGTCTTGCATGTTGCATACGGTGTCTAGCTTCATTGCTTCTTATTTGTTGAAATGGCTTCTGCTTAGTTTACACAAATAGTTGTGAATATGTCACGCCGTCCTGTTTTTCATACATATTCCATCCTGGTATCATGTGTTTGCCTTACATCTCGCATTCTTTTCTAGCTTGTACTACTTCTAATTTGTTGAAATGGCACTTATGATAAGACAATTTTAACTTGGTAGAGTGATATTCGTTGCCTCTTTCATATGGTGTAGCTTTCATTACTTCTAATTTGTTGAAATGCCTCCTGCTTAGTTTACACATCATAAGTTGTGAATATGCAATGGCACTAATGACGAGAGACCTTTAACTTGGTAGTGTGATGTTGTTTGCATCTTGCATATGATTTATTTCTTGTACTGCTTCACATTTATTTAAACGCCAGTTATGACGAGACACTGTTAACTTGGCAGAGCGATATTTGTAGCATCTTTCATATGGTGTCTACCTTCCATTGCATTGCTTCTAATTTAGTGAAATGTCTTCTACTTAGTTTACACATCATAGTTCTTATTATCTCACGTTGTCCTGTTTTTCGTACATATTACATCCTCCTATCATCTGGTTGTCTAACATCAAAGTTCAGTTCGTCTGTATCACGCATCAATTTGTTCTGAAGAACTAAATTGTTATTCCTTTTTCTTGTCGGCTTCACTTAACATGGCAGAGAGAAAGAGGAAGGAACACATAATAACAGGGGATGGTGTTAGTACTAAGGACACACGGAAACGGGAGCGGAATAATCCTGCAGATTCTACTGGTACTGATGGTGCAATAGAAGGTCAAAGTCCAGTGGAAAATTGTAAAAGTGGGGTATCCCGTGCTACACGAGTTGCGGAACAAGCTAAACAGAAACCAGTAGCTGCCACCAAACAAGAAGAGACAACCCTAGTTGTTGCAACACCTTCCACAGTACCACCAGTTGCACGAGTTACTCATTCGGCAACTCAGCTAGCAGCACGTTCCCAAGCTCCCTTGCGACCTGACACTACTTCCGAAGCACTCTTGACACAAGACGAGTTGGCAAGACCAGATGAACTTTGTGAGCTTCAACAGCAAGAAGGTAGTTGCTGGAGTCAAGTTATAGTTGCATGCTTCTTTATTTGTAGTCTCACAGTTTGATGTACACTAACAGTTCCTATGTTCGTTGTTGGACTAGCACCTAGGCGCAGGAGGAAACAAACATCAGGGATAATGCTCGATAGGTTAACTAAATCTAGAGGAGAAAGAATGGAGATCCGTTTTGAGGCAGGTTTAAAAAGGCCACGTGATGCTACAGAGTCAGCCAAGTTAGTATCAGAGGCAGCGGTTGCCGTTATGTGTCATGTACGTATCCTCCCAACATGGATTCAGTATATTAATGGCAAAGATGAAACCAAGTTCAATACCTTCCTCGACCATTTATCTGTAAGTATGGTTATGTATGGAAACTAGTAATATCGTCTTGCTCTGTCCCATACTTTCTAGGTTGCTGATAATGAGACTCCCATAATTTTCAACAGATGAGGTTCAAGTTGGATAGCCAATATGATGCAACCAGACAAGCTTGTACCCATGTTTTCAAGTCTGCTCTGTGACAGTATCGGTATAACTTGAGGAAAACTCACTTTGAAGGCAAGGCTAACAGTGAACTTGCCCAAACATCTCCAGTGGAAAATATATCGGATGAAGACTGGAGAGGCCACGTTAAACACTGGTCTGATCCAAAGTATCAGGTACGTTATATGTATGTGATCAGATCACATGTTGAACTCCTATTTACGCATGTGCCTCACAAATCTATCTTCTCGTAGGTGAACTATTCAAAGAACAAGGCCAAGCGTACGAAAGTGAAATTCCAAGACGACAGGAGCTCGTAGCTATATTGCGCACTGCGAGGCTCTTGTAATTAGCTGCTATTTCACTCTTTTCACTATACCATATTATCAGATCTATGTTGACTTGTACCAAATGTAGAGGAAAGCCCACAAGGACCAAAAAGTACCTGAACCAAATGCTGTGAAAATCTTCAAGGACTGTCACACCAGCAAGACGAAGGGCATGACTACACCAGTCAAAGGCGCTGTTGTAAGTCCTTAATCCTCATGCCTTTTAACTACTACTTACTCTGACTTGTGCATTGAACTGCATGGTTTGTAGCAAATGTCTATTAATCTTTTCAATTTTATACACAATTGTCTTAGCGTATCATTCCACCTTACAAGGTTTAAAAGAGAGGAGTGATGTACCTTTGATCTTGATCTGTAATCCAGTTCCGTGCTGGACTTGCCCACACAACGTTACAATTGCCTGTTTATCTGTTCTCAGTTGTTTTGTGTTATGAATGATGTCATACTATGCTTACCATATTATAAACTTTGTGTCTCTATCTTTAGCTGTCAATACAATGTGAAGAAATAGACAATACATTAGCCATGGTACATGGTCATATGTTTGGAACCTGGTTTTATTATGTACTTTGTAGTAAAATACAACTAATATTTTACACGGGTTCACCAGAATAAGTTGTGTATATAGACCAAAGCTATTTTGTTTGGTTTTGTTGCCTCCTTAATACCTTCTGTTCTGGTACTACTAATGTAAAAACTCAACTTTTCAGCAAGCTATGGAAAAATGGCGGAACTGCCACCTTCTGAAGGTGACGAGGCAACTATAACCGCAATGTCACCTCTTGCTGTAGTGGGTCAGTACCTGTCCACTAACAGTGCCAAAAGCACATTCCTGCCTAATACTGGGTTGGTTGTTGAGGCAATCTCATCCAAACTGCCTCATGATCAAGATATGCAAGCTCAAAACAATGTTAAATCTGCACTCCAGACACATGTCCATTCCCTAACAGAGACCCTTTCTGAAACAAGGAAAGCCATTGTTCGATGTCCTCAAGATATGCATGATTTTGGAACCAGACTATCAGACATTTGCTATGTTGTTCAGGAGCCTAAGAGAAATGAAGGCGAAGGTTATGGTGCTCCATCGGACAATACAACATGAAAACGTAACAGTCAGGTCAAATGAACCGAGCTTCTGAACTTCTGGTGGTGCATTTATCTGCCAGACTGTTAACTTTTATGCCAACCTTCCTTTTATTTTATGGTTGTAATTTGTTTTGCGATACAAAATTTGTTCTTAACGTGCAGCCACCGGCTGAAGAAAATAGCAAGCCATTTTTGTATAGTGTAGGGTGTTCCCTATATTTGCACTGGTGGCGAACTTTGATGCCCAGTGGATGTAATCTATGAAATCGCCTTAATAGCCTAGCGTTAATTTCGGGCTTATTTATTTCCTAGTCTTCTTTTTCCCTGGTTTGCTAATGGCCGCAACAACCATGGGCCATATACGGACCGTGGTAACCTTGACCCTGCTATAGGCCGTAGGATCCATGGGCCTACTACGGGTCGTTGGATAAATGGGCCTCAAACGGGCCATAGAATCGGTGGGCCTCGGGCCGTTGGATAAATGGGTCCAGATGGGCCGTAAACGGGCATTTTTGGTGTCGGGCCAGCACGGTAACGGGCCGTTAACAGGTCGGAGGACAGCAAAGGCTTAATTCTGTCACAGGCATAACGGGTCGTTAATGGGCCAGAATATAGGATGGGCTGGAAATGGCACAACGGGTTAATAGACCACAAACGGGCCGATTCTAGCCACGGGCCGAATTTGGCCCATTAGGGGAACAGGCGAGTGACGGGCCGGAAGTAATCGAGGGCCAGAAAGGAGCCCAAGAACATATGGGCTGTCAGTAGGCCGAAAGCTAACACGGGCTGGAAACGGCCCATGTAAATCATGGGCCGTTAATGGGTACAAAGAAATTTACCGTTCATTATGGGCTAGAGTCACTGTGGGCCACTAAAGGGCCTAAAGATACGAAAGGCCTCATATGGGCCGAAAGATGTCATGGGCCATACATGGACTGAAAGTGAAACGCGTGCTAGTGTTATATTCGACTACCCACATGACGTTGTTGGGCCGATTTGGGGAAGGCCCTAACGGGCCGTGAGTTACCGGGCCCTAAAATGGGCTATTTGCGAACAAACCATTAACAGGCTTTTCATGGGCCGGCCCGCTAACTTTTTACCAAGTCAAACGGGTTGGCCTTTGTAAGCTAAATGGGCCAGTGGTGGGCCGTCGCACGTGTCGACATATCATAGGCGCCTATCTGACCCAATGACGAGCTGACACGTGTTTCCTTCGGCCAATGAGAATTTTACACGTGGAAAATCCCCATTGGTCCGAGCTGTTAACGGGTTATCGGATCCAAAACCGAACCCGATAGTTTAATGGTGACCCGTTACGGTGGATGCCACGTGTCGGTTACCCTTGATGAAAGCACTTCCATGACGTCATTTATTGTCAAGGAAGTGAACACTTCCCTGATGATAATTTTGGTATTGTCATGGAACACTTCTACGACAGCACAGGTATGACTCTCTTGATTCTGTCATCAAATTGTCATGGATACACATACATGACAAAAAAGGTGACCTAGTGTGACAAACACGTCACTACAAAAAAAATACACTTCCGTGATGATACGTGTTTGTCACAGTAGGTCGCGTTTTTTGTCATGCATGTACATCCATGACGATTTTATGACAGAATCAAGATAGTCATACCTGTGCTGTCGTAGAAGTGTTCCATGACATTACCAAAATTATCATCACGGAAGTGTCCACTTCCATGACGATAAATCGCGCGTCACAGAAGTGCTTTCGTCAAGGGTGACCGACACGTGGCATCCACCGTAACGGAACGCCATTAAGCTATCGGGTCGGGTTTTGGATCCGATAACCCGTTAACAGCCCCGACCAATGGGGATTTTCCACGTGTAAAATCATCATTGGCTGGAGGAAACACGTGTCGGCTCATCGTTGGGACAGATGTCATCCACTCATTGGACAGAAGGCGCCTATGATACGTCGACACGTGGCACGGCCCAACAGAGGCCCATTCCTGTGAAAAGGCCGGCCCGTTTGACTTGGTCAAAAGGTGGCGGGCCGGCCCATGGAAAGCCTGTTAACGGCCTGTTCGCATATAGCCCATTTACAGCCCGCTAACCCAAGGCCCGTTACGCCCTATCCGAATTAGGCCCAGTAGCGTCATCTGGGCCATCCAATATGATTCCAGCCCGTTTTCACTTCTGGCCCATGTATGGCCCATGACGTCTTTCGGCCCATATGAGGCCCTATGTAACTCTTGGCCTATTAACGGCCCGTGGTGAAACTGGCCCGTAATGAACAGTGTATCACTTTACACCCATTAACGGCCCGTGGTGAAACTGGCCCGTAATGAACAGTGTATCACTTTATACCCATTAACGGCCCGTTATTCCGTTGGGCCGTTTCCAGCCCATGTTATCTTTCGGCCTTCTCAGAGCCCATTTATTCTTGGGCTCATTTCCAGCATTCGTTTACTTACGGCCCGTTACTGTCATTTTCTGCTTGTGGGCCAAATTCAGCCCGTGGTTACAGTCGGCCCGTTTGTGGTCCGTTAATACGTTGGGCCGTTTTCATAGCGTCATCAAATACGGCCTATTAACGATGGCCCGTTATGGTCGGCCCATGAACGGACGATTCCAACTCTAGCCCGTTTACGGCCATAATGCGGTCTGTTTGGCCCATGTTTGGCCAATCGATCATACGGCCCGTATAAGGCCCATTGATGATACGGCCCGCAGAAGGCCCATTGTTTCTACGGCCCGTAGAAGGCCCATTGTTTCTACGGCCCGTAGAAGGCCCACTGTTTCTACGGCCAGTAGGAGGCCCAGTGTCACTACAGTAAATATTAGCCCATGGTTATTGTGGCCTAGTTTTAAAAAATAGGTTATTGCAGCCACTAGCTAACCGCGGAAAAAGAACTGCAATGACTACAAGCAAACAAATAAACAAGACAACAAGGAAATAAATAAGCAAGCAACTAACGCTAGGCTATCACGGCTATTACACATATTACATCCACTGGGCATCAAAGTTCGCCACCAGTGCAAATATAGGGAACAAAGCAGCATATCATATACACTGGTTGTCAAAGTTGGCGACCAGCGCAAATAAACGCCGCAGCAAAACAAATCCAGAACTGAAACCACTTCAGAAGATCTCAAGAAACAATATCCTGGGTACCCATAATGCTGGCAAGATGCTTAGCAAGCTTATTAACTTTCTCTTGTTTGGCGCTTAAATCCTCCAGCGCTTGCTGTTGCACCAGAAAATATGCATCTGAATTCTGCAGGGACTTCCTCAGTCCTTCAGCTTCCTGTCGCAGCACATCTGATCGATGTCTTTCAACTTGAAGTTGAGACTCAAGAAGACGAACTGATTCAGGCAGCGAGTTCGAAGAGCTTGTGCCAGCAGTAGTGGCCAGTAACTCGAACACTACATCAAGACAGGACTTTTGGGTTCCCTCACTGTCGTCAAGATAGTTTTTATCAGCTTTCTTGGAGACCAACAGGGATGTCTCACTATCTTGAACCTTATCTGCATTACTTCCTTTACCATTGGATAACGCGGTACTGTTCTCCAATATTTTGTCCGCATTCTAAAAGAGAAACAAGCAGACACATCACATGTTTACCATGTTGTATATGAAACTCATTTTGGTAAATGAGTTCAGTAGTAAAGTGGACAGGATAACAGCATGAAACAAACATATATCTATGTACCATGGTCACTTTATGGTCTATATCATTCTAGTTTTTGTTGCCAAATCAAGATAGAGACACAGTTCAAATAATATTTGTTCAAGACAAAGCAGAATAGACAGAATATAAGTGTGGGTAACTATAGAGCAATAACAACACTTGTAATGTGCATGACATGAGAACATAACTGTTTATTCAATTGAAACTGAAATCAACATAGAGCAGGTTACAACAGCAAACCAGTTAAAGAAACAGGTTTAAAACATACCTGTTGCGCCATTGGAGTTTCAATTCCATCCTTCAAATTTGAAAATAGTTGGTATGAGTAAATACAGTAATGCAAGAGCAAAGGAGTATGAACCATAGCTACAGAACCTGACCTGAGAACAAATCTTCTTCTCCTTTAAGCGTTGAGTTGGGATTCGGAGTGGTGGTCCTCGTGCTTTGGGCACTGCAGTTCCCTTACTAACTGCTCGTGTTTGGGTGCTCTGTGGTGGAGACGGTGTTGTGTCAACTGGAACTGGGTTACTATCTGCCGGGGTTGGGGTTAGAAGGGGTGTAGCTGGTTCTCTGTCCAACTGGGTAGGGGTACAATCTGCGAGAGTCTGGGTTATGTGTGGTGGATCTGGTCCTTGGGCAAGTACAACCGTGGTTCTATCTGCATCAACTGGTAGCACTATCTTTTCTGAAGACCGTGTTGTTACTCCCTTAGATACTGCCATCACGCTCTCCAATTCAAATGGCTGATAAACAAGAAAAGTAATTGAAAGTATAGACATTGTATGATAGACAGGTGCAATGGATAGTGGGGAATAAAAGAGGGCATGAAATAATTCATATTTATGTTGTCTAACCAAACAGGATAGCATGACACAATTTCACATATATGATGGCTAACTAAACAGGATAGCATGACACAATTTCACATTATGATGGCTAACTAAAAAAGATGGAAAGACATAGTTCAAAATATGAGACTATGTAAACAGGATGACATGACATAACTATATAATGTGTTTATTAAATAGGTTGGCATGCCATAATTCACATACATTCACGGATAGAATGCCATAATTCAAAATATGATGACTGTAAACACTAAACAGGATGAGATGATATAACTATATGATGTCTTTATTAAATGGGTTGCCATGCCATAATTCAGATAGATGATGTGTATGTACTATGTAAACATGATGGCATGATATAATTCAAATATATGATTTATATAGTAAGCAAGTAAGCAGATGGCAATCCATATATGATGTAAAAACTAAGCAATGCAAGACAACATGCATGACATGGGTAATATAACCCTGCCAAGTTTGAGCATAGACCTCAGGGGGGAAATAGGACTGGTCATCAGTCTCTGAATCCTCCTCTGAGGAGCTCTCTGTAACCAGCAAGATGTCTGCTTCAGCAGGTAGCATTGTCTGCTCTGAATACCTTGTTTTCACTCCAGATACTTCCATCACCGCTTCAAATGGCTGATGCACAGGAAGAGTAGTTGAATATACAAACGTTGTCGACAAATGGAACACGTAATACAAAAAAATGATAGCATGATATAATTCACATACATGATGATTGGCTAAACAGCATGGCATTGCATAATTCACATATATAATGCCTTTGCAACAAGATAGCATTGTATAATTCACATATATAATGTCTTGCAACAAGATGGCAATGCATAATTCACATATATGGTAATTAGACACTGAACAGGTGGCATTCACACAAAGCATGTCTAAACTAATCAAATGACATAGCAATGCGAGACACCATACGCACGATATGAGCAACATAACCCTGCCAAGTTAGAGCATACACCTCGGGGGGGGGGGGAATAGGACTGGTCATCTGTCTCTGAATCCTCCTCTGAGGAGCTATCCGTAACCAGCGAGATATGCGCTTCGTCAGATAGCATAGTCTGCTCTGAAGACCTTGTTTTCACTCCAGAATTTGCCATCACCGTGTCAAATGGCTGATGCACACGAAGAGCAGTTGAATGTACTAACATTGTTGACAAATGTAATATGTAACGAAAAAAAGGATGGCCTGATATAATTTACATATAAGATGACTGGCTAAGCAGGATGGCATTGCAAAATTCACATATATGATGCCTGGCTAAACAAGATGGCGTTGCATAATTCACATAAACGATGAATAAACTAAACAGATGGCATTCGCACAAAGGATGTCTAAACTAAGCAGATGACATATTTGATGTATAAAGTAAGCAATGCAAGACACCATATGCATGATATAACCAACATCAGCATGCCAAGTTAGAGCGAAGACCTCAGGGGGTAAATAGGAGTTGTCTTCTCCTTCTGAATCCCCCTCAGAACAGATATCTTCCTCTCGATTACAATCCGAAATGCGTGGAGGGGGGCTGCCTTTGCGCCTACCATGGAGCGACGTCTGCATGAAATTTTATTGCCACGCAAGGCTCGTCTCTTTTGCTCTACATGTTCAGTTCCATTGTTTACAATAACTGTCATGCATAGGAATAAAACATAGTGAGATTATGTAAGGAGTGCATGCAGAAATCCAGAGTGATGGTAGCAACCTGTGGATAGACCCAAAACCAATAATAGCAGGCAGATAATGGCTTCAGTTAAAAAATACAGATAATGGCTTCTTTACTGTTTGTTTCCCACCCAACATGAAACTCATAGTAGACACCGGAGATTAACCAGATAGTAGATAGATACTATTGATAGCGGCCCCGATATGTACCCCACAACCATTTAAAAACTCAAGTTTGACCATTAGTTTGGAGCTGACTCAGAGTCTAATCGGTGAACAGGACGATAAAGTAGCATGTAATATTAAGCGATGCATAACGTAAGCAGACACGAAAGAGTGCGACCTCTCTTGCGGACCCGTGTAGTCCTCGAGGTCATCTGCTCGGTTGATGATGGTAATGCAGTTTTCATGGCTGCCAGCGGCGGGGAAGAAGATCTGAGGCGGCGAAAGACAGTCTGGAGGCCGGATCCCTGCTGTGCTGGACCCTTCTGTCGTTGGAGCAGCTGAGCTGGGGTGGACGACGGCGCAGCAGGAGCGGGACAAACCACGCAAGGTTTTCTTTGACAACTATCTGTAAGAGAAGTAATTCTGTAAGGGCTCGTTTGAATTGGAGGATTCCAACAATGCAGGGATAGGAAATAGACAGGAATAGGATAGGAATGCACGTGCAAAACAGAGAATTTAAAAACACAGGATTTCTGCCAATCTGGGTGTTTGATTCACAACAATTGGAAGATCACAGGATGCAAAGAAGCATGGTGAGATTAAGTCAAACCACAAGAAAATGTACGGTTATAATGCTATTATGCTACTATCTCTTAGTCTTGTGCTTCATGAATAGGAATTTGAAAAGGAGGACAAGTGAAAATTAAAATTCCTACGTTTTTTCTTTCAAGGAGACACTAAAGGAACAAATCCGTGTGCTCAGTGGACAATATATATAACATGTAGAGTAAAAAAGAGATGCAACAAGTGTACAACCTCTTTGGCGAAGCCATGTCGATCTCAGCGTGATTGGGTTGGCCGGTGAGGATGCTCCGGCTGACTTTGCTGTCGGAGGAGGGGAAGAAGATCTTAGGCGTCTGGAGATGGAGCCCGAGGTACTGCTCCGCTGTGATGGAGGGTTTCGTCGTTGGAGCAGCTCCGGTGAGTTGTACGACGCCGAGGCTGAAGCAGGACAAGAGAGACAACGAACAATGTTAACCTGAGTGGTATTCTAATAGCATCTCCAATACATGACGTAAAATACATAACCACAAAGTGCTAGATGTAAAATACATCAGCCGCTCATATCTGAACTTAACTGTCGAAACTGAACTTAACTGTCGAAACTGAACTTAACTGTCGAAACTGAATTTTGCTGTCGAAACTGAATTTTGCTGTCGAAACTAAACGCACTAGCAAGGTGAGGCTACACGTCGGTCGACTGACTTTTTCATCTCTAGTCAGTCGATTTTGCAGCCGTTGGATACGAAATCAAGGGCCTGCGGTTCATCTTCAACCTCCACCCCCCTGAGCCGCCAGCCACCACCGGCCAAACAGCAGCCCCCCGCCGCCCCACCCGCCCCGAAAACACTCCCCACCGCCTGTCCGCCGCCGCCCCGGCCATCCCTCTAGGCCCCCCCGTGCCGAGCTTTCTCTTCGGCGATCCCCCCGCCACCGCCCCGCCAATGCCCCGCCACCGCCGGCGACCACCGCCCCTATCCTGAACCCTTAGATATATAGTAGGGTACCTCTCCGGCGAGCCCCCCTCCCCGCTGCGGCTGGTTCTTCCATCACCCCGGCGAGCCCCCCCACCCCCTGAAAATCGACTGACCCAAAAGTCGATTCAGTCAACTGAAGTGTAGCTAAATCGGAGCAGCATCACAAGCAAGAGCAAGAGCAATAGCAAGAGCAGACCAGGCAGGGGACCGAGAGCAAGAGCAGAGCAGCAGCGCGAGCGAGAGCTAAACGGGCAGCAGCTCCTACTGATGTGGACGTCGCCGCCGAGGGAGCGACGCCATGGAGGAAGTTGCCGACGACGCCGCCGTGGATGGAGCCGCGCCGTGTCGGCTTGGGACCGAGCGCTGGCAGCGCCGTGAGATCGAATCAAGAAGAAAATGCGGCGATTAGTGTACAACCTCTTTGGTGGTGCCGATTAGGCCGCAGGTTCATCCGAGGAAATGGTGATGATGATGCTCTTCCGGTGGTGCAGGTGAAGACGGCGGTGTGGGAATGGAGTTGGCGCGAAAGACGAGGGGAACGTCGGGGCAGCTCCTTGGAGATGGAGGACGGGGTGGCTGAACCGGCGGGACGATGAGATCGACGACGGATCCTCATCCGGTACGGTGGATGAGGGACGTCGAGGTGTTGCTGTGGACGACGTCGTCGGGGAAGAGGCTCCGGCTGGATGGCGGACGGAGCAGGGTGTGGGGTTTCGTCACGGGTTTTCGCGGCCTCGGTGTACGAATGGGTGGGCGGATGGGATGGCAGTGGGGAACCATGGCTTAGAGACGCGCTTGTCTGAAATGTGGGTTAAGTTACAAAAGTACCCCCACCGATTTGAGGCGGTTCTTTCGGTTCAGGGGTACCACGGGCATTTCGCGTGTCGGGATTTCACGGGAGGTGGGAGTTTTCGCGCGCGTTGTAATTTCGGAATAGAAAGGCGCGGGTTGAGATGGAGGGAGTTGTCGGAGCACAACGAGACAAAGATATATCTTAAATATTTCGGGCTAACAAGGCGCGGGTTGAAATTTCCGGACAAGCCTAACGTGTACTGTACCAAATCAATGCGCACTACAAATGCCATTCAAAACTTTGAATTCATGTTATGTTCAATTAAAATATTTCGCTACGTGTATAATGCATGCAACCTACTACTCAAATGACGTTTTAGTGCATTCCAAACGTATATACTACCGCTTCAATATGAACTAAATTTGAATTCGTTTCTCTATTTGAATAAGATCTACAGTAATGATTGTTGTGAAGTCAAAGCATTTGAATTCGTTTCTATGTTTTAATAAGATCTACAATCATCATTATTGTCAAGTTAAACCATCATTTGTGTATTATCTTCACAGCACACCACATGATTAGTCTCGAGTTACATATGAACTATGTGTACTATATGAACTCGAACTAGATTTTTTGAATCCACTTTATTTTGATTTCAAATCACATTACATTTCTAGCTCTAGCTAGATCTTCATAATCTAAACCATGTCTCATATGTATAATGTGTTTATCACATTATGTATGGTGCCCTGCCCCCTACGCCTACAAGTATTTAGATGTGAGTTGCAAACACCACACATTAACACAAATTCAAATAAAATGTGAGAATGTTCGATATATAGTATTGTTTAGATTGTTCGGTATTTAGTTGTAAGCGGCAAACGCCACACATTATCACAAATTCAAATAAAATGTGAGATTGTTTGATGTATAGTATGGTTTAGATTGTTCGGCATTTAGCTGTGAGTTGCAAACGCCATGCATTATCGCATTATGGTATAACATGTGCACAACACGTGTATCACCGCTATATTCATGCATGCAATGTTTAAAACACTATGATCTCCTATTCAAATATATGAATCCGCTTTCATATCAAATTATGATCTTTGTTAGTCTCTTACACCCACACAATCCTCTAACCTTTGTAGCTACCACTAACTTTCTCTCGTGCATGCAAACGCCCTCCTCGCCCTCCCCCTCCCTCGGCATTCTATCCACAGGGCACATTCATTTTTTTCTTTAGGTCATTCTCCCAGAGTCTCCACAACTCCTTTCCGACACACACCGATCGATAAACCTCTCCAGCGATGCCTGCCTACAACATACACACACACACCTTCAATCTCCTCCTTTATGTGTCCTTGCCTCGTGTCTCTCATACGGTCCCACACACGTGTAAACTCTCGCCCCTCTTTTCATCGATCTCACAACCGCACACTCCTCCCCCTATCTAGCTAGTAGTTGGGCCTTATTTGCCTCTAACAAATGGACGTACACCGACCGATCTCTCGCTATACACATAGCTAGCTAGGTCCTTATAACTCGTTTTTACCCACACGTCAATCGATCTACCTCATTAGTTGTGTCTCTCCCTTCCTCCGACAAACAACAATTGATCTACCGATCATGTTAGGTTTGCTTACCAAACACATGGTTCCCCTTCATCATCCATGGATGCGTCCCGACAGATCTATCACGCACAGGCACACACAGAAACACATCCCCACTCTTATTGATAACATTGCAGTTCCACCCTCAGTTTGTCTAGTAGGCCTCTCCCACCATCTTCGAGAAGCAACTCCATCACCCATCCATCACTCTACCCCTCTCCCTCCCTCTCCCTCCCTCTCTCTCTCCTCTCTCTCTCTCTGTCCCATCATATTTCCCGTCCTTCAGTTATGTATGGATGTCGACCGATCTCCCTCAAGACATAGCTGGGTCTCTCCTTCTCAACACATATACGAGTCATTCTACCTCTATAGTTAGGCCTCTGCCTACCCCCCCCCCCCCCCCCCCCCCACACACACCGATTCATCGAGCGCTCTAGTCATGTCTCCCTGCCACACACAAACTTGACATGTGCCCTCTAACGTTCCGGTAGGCCAGTCGCCCTATGTCTTTGACTTGCACACACACACAATTTCGATGGCTCTCTTCATCGATCTCGCACCCACCCACTTGATCCTCTCTTCGACTCTATCGATAGCTATGACCCCTCCCTCTCTTCTCATGGATTGCCCGACCCTCTATGTATGATATGGATAGGCCTCCATTTCACACACATTGCATGCAAAATTTTGTTTGAGATGTCATCGACACATATTCCCACAAATAATTCACGAAATCAACCCCCACCCCACCCCCACCCCAAAACAAAAACACTCACGAACGCGGTTTGTATCTCTCACACACACCCACGTAGGTGGGGGACGTGCACGAAGAGAAGAGGTGCATGCATGGCGTACGTACTCCCATCTCTTTCCCAACCACACCCGCGCGGGTACACGGTGGAGCTCATTTCTATACGAAAAAGGCAGCCCACGTGGTAATTTGGCACGTGTACTGGTTGTCCACTTGGTGGAGGGAGGATCGTCTACCACGGGTGAACAAACAAATTGCGACTTGACGTGTTATGTTAAAAAAAGAGGCAAACCATGTGGGGCCTACCTTAGAGGCAAGGCTCTATACACTGGAGTACTTTTGATGTGTCCCGTCAACTCGCAGAACGAGGAGAAGCGTGCTTAGTATGCCGTCTCCCCCGCCCACGGGCGCGGTGGCTCGCAGGATGAGGTGAAGCATGCTCCGCCTTACGCCCGCTCCCTCGCCCATGCGCGCGGTGGTCGCAGGACGAGGAGAAAAATTTACTACTCCCTCCGTTTACTCCTCGTCCCTACTACCTTGGTTATAGAGATTATATCATATTGTTTGGAATATATATGTCCTTTAGTAGATTTCAATATGAACTACTAGTACATACTCCAAACACTGATGTATATAGACGTATTTTAGAGTGTAGATTCACTCATTTTGCTCCGTATGTAGCACTCTCCCTCGCCCCTCGACCCTTGCCCACGTGGTGGACATGCAGCAATTCATTCGGTCTCATATAGCCAGAACGATATATATTGCACTACCATTATTGCTCAACTTCCCGAAGAGGCGAATAGCCAATCGCAAGGTTAATATTTTGGAGATGCCAAGCGCAAGGTTATAGGAGAACGAGTAGAAGGTGCCGCGTCATTTATAAATAAAGTTTTTTTTCTTCAGTGGCACGTACGCAATATGATAGGTTCATATGGAGAGAAAAGGAAACCGCTCCACTATATACATAGTCAGGACGGGCCAGCCTACACGGTTGCTTGCTGGGGTTGCTCTCTTCACACTCTCTCGCACAAAACGACTGTGGCCACATCTCTAACATCCCGGTGGATCACGTCTGCTTGGGAAGGGGTGGATGCTTAGTGTAGATGCGGTGGCCGTCGCCGACGGCGAAAACCCACTGTCGGCGCGTCCCGATCAGGGGTCCCCGCAGTTCTCTCTCACAAAGCCGGTGAGGTTGCCTTCGTCCCTTGCTCACTGCCGCGACATGGGCAGTTGCCGCCTCCCGCCGCCATCCTCAAGGTTGAGCTACGTCCCTCAGGTACAACTCCCTTTACAGCCGGCTTGCACCACTGCTCCAGCTGCCCACATCACTCCCTGTGGATATTTCTCTACTTCTTTGCCCCACACATACCTCTACTGGCTTCTACGTACTGTATTTGTGGTGAGTTTATGTCTCAGCAACTAGTCCCAGTAATCTTATTCTAATCATGCTTCTTCAATTTCTTTGCCACAGGGATGCTCATCTCGATTTTGGTGAAACCGCACAAAATGATCCGATGGTCAAAAGGTTGCAAACTTCATTTATTAGGAAGCTCGAACGTTGCCACCAAATTGAAGCCTGGTCAGGGTTCACGGTTCAAGGGCTAGGGACTGCATGGATCGTTTTTGCTTTAGCTGCCTCTGTTCCAAAATAAGTGTGAACTTTAGTAGTAGTACAACTTTGTACTAAAGTTTGCACAAAGTTGAGACACTTATTTTGGAATGGAGGGAGTACATATTTGCTATGATCTGTCAATCATTGAGATGCAATAGCAAGCATGTTAGGCTCCTTTGTATTTGATGAAATGTTGCAACGGGCAACCTTGGACGCAAGATACATGTAACAGAACCTGGAAGCTTCATAGCATTGTACAAATTTATCTTGCTGATAAATTACAGTACGTACTATACTAGTACTTCCTCCGTTCCTAAATATAAGTCTTTGTAGAGATTTCACCATGAACCACATGCAGATATATATAGATGCATTTTAAGTGCAGATTCGTTCATTTTGTTCCGTATGTAGTGGAATCTCTACAAAGACTTATCTACTAGTAATAGCTAGCCCCCACTACTAGGAATTCTCTATCCTCTCCTTGAGCCACATCATCAAAATTGATGTAGTCGTTAGATGAAGTAAATCAGTCCATAATAGCCGTCTGATCTAGACGTTGAGAGGCTCCGCACTAAGCCACATGCAAGCATGCAGAAATACCAAGGCACATGCATGTGAGTGGGTTTTAAATCACATCAACATGTCTGCATGCAAGCATGCACCGGTAGCATGCATGTAAGTGAGCTTTTAAGTCCCATTAACATGTCAAAAAGAAAAATATAATCCCATTATGCAGTAGGAGTTGGCTGATCTTTTTTCCTTACGTGGGATGATCTAAATGATGATGGGTGTTTATTTAGTTTGGCTACCACATTTGTCATGCGGTTATAGAGTTTTTTTAGTTCTATGAAATCGATAATTTTGCGCAGAGAGATATACCGCTGTTCCGCGGCAACGCGCGGGGACTCATCTAGTAATATTTAGGAACGGAGGGAGTACTATGTAAAGAGTTAGGTGTCGCACGGTGATATTGTGAGGTGGGCCATGTAATCACTGAGCCTGTGTGTTTTCACTGCTCTTGCACGCCTCCGCTGTAAGAATGGAGAAAATTGTAATCTAGTAGTAGTACCTCCTTTCGCCGAAAGCGTGGGACATGTAATCACTGAGCCTGTGTGTTTTCACTGCTCTTGCTCTTGCTCTTGCACGCCTCAGCAGTCCTACCACCTCAGTAATAAAGACCAATGAGCCGTCAAATCACATAGACCCAGCAGTAAGTTGGACGGACGAAGCAACCATCACTCTTGCACCAGTGAGAGGTCGCGTCCGCTCTGCCCGGGCATGAATGCGGCACCGATTCTTTGGAGCGGCGCAGACCGTTTCGGGCGGGAAGCGCGCGCGGGCGATGGAGGGGCTTTGGGTGGGCCAGGCTGGTCAGGAGCGGGCGTGGCAGCTGTCCACATGTCCCTACCGGACACGACCGGAAACGAGAGGATGCACCGACTCTCGCGGCAAAAATCATACTACACTACACAACATCTCTCTGTAGGAGTAGGTCGATCTGTCGCTCTTTCTAACACACACATGTTGTTAAACACACACACACACACACGCACACGCACACACCTTGGTCCCGTTGCACCTTCTAACGTGACTTATTACACCTAGACGGAGGGAGTAGTAAGTATACGAGATACGGTGGCACACTGACTTAAGTCAAATACAAGTGCCCAAAATTTGTGTGCATGTTATAATAAGGATTCACTTAAAATAGTACATGAGCGAACAGAGGGATCAATTGGACAGTGTTCCCGAGCAGTAGCGAGATGTGTGAGGTAAGATACACCGCTGGCGCTTTTAATTTTTCTTATTAATTTGTTTGTTTCACCCTCTGACTGGTGGGACCCAACATACTACGTGGAGAGAGGTAAGGTGACTAAGGCTGCATTATTTCTGCACCACTGTGGATAGTCTTACCACCAAAGCCACATGACACGATTATGATTGAAATCGCAATGACTCCCACACACACAAAAAAAACACGGCATGCTTGTCACACGAATGCAGGAATGTATAAAAGGTTATTTCCCTCTCGCTGAACATAACGGGAGGGTTGTGTAGCTGGTTAGCCTGTTCGCTCATCAAACTTGAGGTCTCGGGTTCGATAGCTACACTTGAGCATAATTTGTGCCAAGAGGATTCTTTGACTGGTCAAAATGTTTTCTAGGGTTTGCACGCTTCACACTCTCTCTCCAGTATATATCTACACGCTGGAGCCTCAGCGCTTGTAGTTGCTCTCTTCACACTCTCTCGCCCTCTCGCGCTGGAGCCTCAGCGCTTGTAGTTGCTCTCTTCACACTCTCTCGCCCTCTCCAGATCTAAACAAGACTTCGTTGCCCTCTCTCTCCCCTCACTGCTCCTCAAAGAGCCGGCAGGATCCGTCCGCCGGGAAGGGAAGGAGGCTTAACGCTGTCGCCGTCGGTGAGGGACTACCGGCGCAGCTGTTCACTTTCCACCCAGCGGCGGCGCGGGAGGGCCTCCGACCCCTTCTTCTTCGCCGCCGTCCTGTCGCCCACCGAACCACGCCCCAAGAACCTTAAGGTATAATTTACTTATTCCACATGCATTGCTCTAGCTGCATGTATACCATGAATCTAGGACGTGGTTCAAAGAGGAAAGGAGTGGGGGAAAGTAGTGGGAAAAGTTGTATATAGCATGAATCTAGGACGTGGTTCAAAGAGGAAATGAAGGGGGAAAGTTGTATAGCATGTATCTAGGACGTGGTTCAAAGAGGAAAGGAATGGGGGAAAGTTGTGGGGAAAGTTGTATCGCATAAATCTAGGACATGGTTCAAAGAGGAAAGGAAGGGGCGAAAGTACTAGTTCAAAAAGGAAAGGAAGGGACAAGGCTGTAGAGTTTGAGCAGGACTAGATTTGCTGCGCTCACATAGGGAAAGGTGTCTAAAGATAACAAAACTGGGACCAACACAAATATGCTCCTTGGTTGTTTGTGCTTTGTTGCAACAGACTGTGCATGACTACAGTACATCGGTAGATGCACATGGTGCTGGTGCGTCCACTGTCCCGTGCAACTCATTAGCTGTTGTTAATTTAAGGCCCTGTTTGGTTAAAAAATCCCTAGTCCCTACCTGCTTGGTTCCAGGGACTAAACATGGACTAGAGGTTATTAAATGACATGCTAAAAGACCATGTTACCCCTAGTAATGAACTAATAGAGACAAGGTGCGATGCGTGGCAGGGGCATCTGTTGGAAAAAGTCCCAAAAAGACTCCCTCGGGGTCTTCTTTCTTTAGTCCCAAATGCCCACTTTTAGTCCCTAAAAGTCCCTCCTGTTTGGTTTAGATGGGACTGACATGGAGTTTTTTTAGTCCCTACACCAAAATCTCCCTGTAAACAAACACCCTCTAATAATGCCGCTGGAAAATTGATGCAATGCCACAGTTAAAAGCAAATTACATGTTTAACGAATTTTATTGTTAATATAATCTCTATGTTAATATTAATCAATGCCACCGTTTGAGAAATGCTACTGTCTTGCTTTCTTTCCCATTTAGATAAGGTAGATGCTTCTTTTTGTTGGCTTCTGTGTCATCCACCGTTATTGACCACTAATTGTTTCCTTTGCACCTCTGTGTAAACAGGGTTATCTACTTCACCTTGTTACCATTGTGACCTTTTGTTGCACTGCACAAAACAGTTTTGTTTTAAGAGTGTTTTGTGCAGTTCAACCAAAATGTCACACCGACAACATTGCTTGATTGCTTGATCTTAGTGGAACTGCACAAGAGGAGATCTTACTTCCTACCCGTTAAGGCGAAGTTGGTTCAAATCTTCTTCTTGTGAGTTGTTTGAATTCCGCATCATGAGAGTTCAGTACTAGCCTTCTTTCACATGATTTTGCAGTGTGCTTTCATATGTTGTGCTACTTGTACGATAATGTTGCTTGATTTTAGTGAACTGCACAAATGGAGACAAGACATCCAATCTGTATGTGCACCATAATATCCCATTGAGGTAAGATAAGGATATTTCACAACTTCTGGCCTGTATTTTGCCACTTTCATCAGAAAATTAAGTTTAGTACTATACTTGTGCTCCCTAATTGACATGACAAATCTTACATCGAAGGCGAAGCTTGTCTGTTATTGAACCAAGTGATGAAGGGGTAGAACAAGCGGAAGAAAAACAAAAACAACTCCCGGTGCTGTAATGAAGCACTGGAACTGTGATGACACAAGTAATGATATAGTTTTGCATCTTAATTTATTGCTATCGCTGGAACGAGCAATTGTTTTGCCACTGATTTGATGCCACTCTTAATGTAATATGTAATTATCTCTACTTGTGCAAACATGGATCTTCTTTGAAGATACCATATATTTTAGTGGAACTACACAAGAAGATGTTGGAAACATTAAACTAATCGAGGAGTATATAGTAAGCATGGCCACCACCGTAGATAGCAGCAGATGGTTTCGGAGAAGTGCTTCATTTGTATGCTCTACACAATAAGCCTCCTGACAAAGGTTGGTACTCGCCCACTGATTTCATCCATATGATTGAGCTTTATCATCTCTATTGGTGTTGTGCTACTGTTTAGATACTGTCATGAAAAAGTGGTATTGTCCGTGAGAAGTGCTTCATCTGTGATGTTTTAAATATTTCCTTTCCTTTTTTCGAGCAAACAGGGATGCTAGCATTTAGTAGTCCTCTTCTTTGCACAACAGGATCATCTTCCTCTGAAGAAGAATATGGAGTACGTGAAGTGACTAGTTCCGATTATGCCAGGATGAAGAAGCCCTGTCTATCTTCTCACCAGAAGGAGAAGTTGAAGGATCGTTACATTACTCCCCACAAGACCAAACTAACTTCAGCTCAGAAGGACTGACAAATCTCCATTTTTTTGCCGTGATGCGCGAGTACAATGTTGTTCTAGGATTCTTTCTGGTGAGTTCCATTTTTCTAAAAGTGTGCTCTACATGGACCATGTATGTGCCTGTTGAAACTGTCAATTCATAGTACAGTTTGCTTTATACTAATCACTTCTTTGTATTTGTGCAAACAGGGGTGCTCAGCTTGATTTCAATGGGAACTGCACAAAATGTTCATGAATACATCGAATCATTCATTTCCACCACAATAATGGAGGTGCCGATAAGTTCAAGGCGTTGCAACATATGAGGGCGAAATCATACAAGCTACGCGCGAATTTGGTTGATTTTGGTGGAACTGCACAAAAAGAACAACTGGTTTATTAAGCATGAGGTGCCATGTCAATGTCCGAACTGATGGCAAAGCCTGCCCATTCCACAATCATAGGCATTTGATATTTTGGAATGGGACAACCTTGTCAAATTTTGCTCATTGATTTTAGCAAGACATGCGTTTGATATTTTCGAATGGGACGCCCTTTGCTGTCAGCAGCGTCGATCAATTTTTTCTTTATTCTTTAGTTGTGAAGTAAATATTGCCTCTAACATGTGAGTCGCTGAGATGCATAATCATCGATTGTTTTGAATGTTCTCTATGAATTGCCAGGCCTGTGTGTTTGATTGCAATGTACGGAAACGCTAAAAAGCTGCTCAAACTCTTTGTCTCCTTCTGTTCCTTTTTACTTCGCACATTGTGAAAGTGCATACTTTTTTTATAAGATTGGTCAAAGTAGAGATACTTTGACTGCAGACAAAACTTGTATGCAGACTAGAAAGGACCGGAGGGAGTACATGTGAAACTGCTGCAAACGAGGTGATCACCCTGGGAATGCTAGTACGTATTGTTTTGCATGTTCATCCAATGCCAGTGATACAAGAATTCGAACTAATCGAAATAAATTCATTCATACACGGTCGGATTTCATATAAACATGCCGGATTTCATTACATTTCATACATTCTTCAACTAAAAAGGGCTGCGTTGGAGGTATAATTAATTAACCGAAGCTACCCACCTGTGTCCCGCTGAGCCGAACAGAAGCTTCAGTGACTTAACTGCAGGTGCAGTTGCATAACTGACATGTGGCCTGTTGGGCCCACGTGTCAGTCAGCCAACTGCAGTTAAGTAGAAGGAGCGTTCTTCTCCAGCGCAGCTCTCCGACTCCACGTCACCGCCAAGAAGCTAACCGGCCGTCAATGGTCAACCCGCCTAGCTTGGCTTCAAACGGAGGGTAGCAGCAGTGGCCTTACTTGGACCCGAGCGGAGGCGACCTACCATGTTCTACTCTTCCTCGTTTTCTGTGTGGCGCGGCCTCGTTGGCAGCGGGGCGGGGCCTCGGCGGAGCCGGTGATGTCCTCTGTCTCGTTGCCGGCGGGCGGCGCCTCAGCGGAGCGGTGGAAATCCTCCCCCACGTTGCCGGCAGGGTGGGGCCTCGGCTGGGCCGGCGATGTCCTCTGCCTCGTTGTTGGCGGGGCGGGGCCTCGGAGGAGCCGGCGGTGTCCTCTGCCTCGTTGTTGGCGCCGCGGGGCCTCGGCGGAGCAGGGCCTCGTCGATGCCAGCAGCGCGGGGACTCGTCGGAGCCGGCATGGTCCTCTGCCTCGTCCTCGGTCTCGCCAAACAGCGCCTCGCCTGCTTCATCGCCCTCTTTGCTAGCCTCTTTGTAGGCGACCACATCCTCCGCCACCCGCATGCGGTACCGCCAGCGCTCGAGGCGGCCCTTGCGGGCGGAGCGGTACGAGTCAAGCAGCGCCTCCTGCTCCGCCCGCTCCGTGACGATCTGCTCCTCCGCCTGCAGGTGCTCCTGGAGGAGATGGTGGTTGTAGGCGGCGTCGGCCTGCGCCTCCCGGAACGGCTCCTCACGCATCTGCCTCACCCTGTCCATATATTGGGCACGGGCCTCGCCGATGGTCATGGTGCAATGCACCGGCGAGGATGGCGCGGAGGAGGGGGTTGGCGCCAGATCGTCGTCTACCATGTTCTCCATTGGGACATCGTCGTCCTCCGGCTGCCTACCGGCCAGCCGGTCGGCAGCAATTGCTGCCATCTCCTTGTGGTCCGTCGTCCGCCCGTCCGAAGAGCGCTGGAGCGCGAGGAAGCCATGGTGGGCAGTAGTAGTGTGGACAGGAGAAAGGGAACGGATGCGGATGACTGCGGCTATGGCCGGCGCAGTAGTTTATATAGCAATGGTGGGCAGGCGGAGGGACGGACGTGTGGCGCCGGAGTAGCCGCCTCGGCAACCGCATATCGTTAATGTGGGTGGCAGATGGACGGACGGACGGACGGCACTTGTGTCATTTGAAGGCGGAGCAATCGCGTGCACCGGGAAGCGGGGCGGGCGGCGCTGACTGTTTCGGGCGGAAAGCACGCGCGGGCGAGGAGATGACTTTACTTGGAGAGGATGACAATGGGGACCCACCAGGTCCATAGCCTCACGTACGCAAGTGCCTCCTTATTATATATATATATAACTATAATTTATTTTGTTTCCTCCTGGTTTCCTGACATCACGGTCCCACACCAGTGTCAACCTATATAGTAGTCAATAAACGAGAGAATTGCACAAGAAGCGGCTGACAGCTGGGACCAAGCAGCTCGAGCAGTATTTGTGTTTTTGAGGTGTGAGCACTGCAGAGTTTTTCGATGTTTAGCCCAGATATTATTTTTTCTCCTTTGAACAACAACGAAAACATCGCTGCAGGTATTAACTGGGCGGGCTGTGGCCCGTCTAGCCCAGGCCAGATATCCAGCCCAGATATTAATTTTTTTCAAGCTGAAAATGGCTAGCCCAGCTATACTTTTTTTAGGAATACCCAGGCAAGGTCAAGTTGTTATTCTCCGCCCCGCTGGGCTGCAAATCTTTCCTAGGAGGGATGCATTAGGCTTAACAAGAAAATGGGCTTTAAGAAATAATAAATGGGATGTAATTATAAAAACTGGGCAGTAACTATAAAAAAATGCACCAAACACGTGATTACTTTATAAAATATTATTTTTGGATATTGAAAATTTTAATTTCATTAATTGTTGCGAGCGCAATGTTTCGTTGGCTTTTTACGTAATATAAATTTATATTGAAATTGTATTTAATCTGACTAGAAATTTCGGGATAAAAATATTTCAGATCCCATCAAAATGAGGGAAATTTTATTGAATTCTGTTTTGAACGGTTGGTTGAAATGGGCTGTACTTTTAACAAACTGTAAATGGGCTGTAGTAAATTCCATTAGAATTCAAAAATGGGCTACACATTCTTACAAATCTCAAATGGGCTATAAGTTCTCTGCCACACACTTCTGGCCTTACTAAGTTGACGCGTCCCAAAAAAACAGAGTTGACGCGTATGCAAGGGTTTGTCAACTTATAGTCAACACACGGTTCTAGCAGCAATGGCCGTTGGATGTCCATCCAACGCATGCCGTGCTTCTTCTTCAATCTCGGATATTCTAGCTTCACCCGCCCAAAAAATGATTCCTCCCCCTGACATCTGGGGCGCACCGTTTCGGAAGTTGACCTGTGGGCCTACTAAGTTGACGTACCAAGGGCTTTGTCAACTTAGTCAATATAAACGATTCTAGCTGCAGTGACCGTACGATGTCCATCCAATGGCCGTCGTGCTTCTTCAACCTCTGGTCTTCTTTCTCCAGCCACCCAAAGAAGCGCCGGTCGTACCGCCTGCTCCTACCTCCCGTGGCCGGCTGTGCTGCCGTGGAGGCCTCACCGCCCCCTACTACTCCCATCGCTGGCCAGGCCATCCCTCCACTCACCCACACCCCCTGTTATTCTGCGGCGACGACAGCGCAGCCGAACCAGTGAACCCTCGTACTCCTCTCCGCGTGTGCATCCACTGCCACGTCTTCCCCGGCTCCGCATCGTCCCTTTCCTAGGCCTCGCCGTCATCCACGGCCCTGGTGCTCTCGGCGCGGCGTGGTCAACGTGGTCAAGGAACGACTTCCATCGGACGTGGACTGTACGTGGAGAGGCTGACAGCTGGGTCCAGCTATATCTTCGCTCGCAAGGAAGTGCCTCCTTATTACGCACCAAAAAATGAATACCCCTGCTAGCTGGGACCCACCATAGTGGGTGGCTGACTTGTGGGCCTACTAAGTTGACGAGGACGGAGGACTTTGTCAACTTAGTCAATATGAACGATTCTAGCTCCAGTGACCGTACGATGTCCATCCAACGGCCATAGTGTTTCTTCAATCTCTGGTCTTCTTGCTCCAGCCGCCCAAAGCAGCACCGATCGTGCCGCGTGCTCCTAGCTCTCGTGGCCGGCTGTGATGCCGCGGAGGCCACACCGCCCCCTACTACTCCCACCGCTGGCCCAGGGTATCCCTCTACTCACCCACACCCCCTGTTATTCTGCGGCGACGGCAGCCTCACGCCGCAGCCGAACCAGTGAACCCTCGTACTCCTCTCCGCGTGGGCATCCACTGCCACGTCTTCCCCGGCTCCACGTCGTCCCCTTCCTAGGCCTCGCCGTCGTCCACCGCCTTGGTGCTCTCGGAGCGGCGTGGTCAATGTGGTCAACGACCGACTTCCATCGGAAGAGTAGTGTACGTGGAAAGGCTGACAGCTGGGTCCACGGCCAGAACCCAGTTTTTTTGTGATTTGCCAAGTAAGTCGCTTTGTCAGGCCTGTTGGGCTGCAAATCTTTCAAGACGAGGAGAGCTTCATTCGGCTGGCCGAGAAAATGGCCTATCAGTAATGAGAAATGGGCTATACATTTTTAAAACACATCAAACCGGCAATTAGTTTCAAATATCTTTTTTTCATTTCGAGATTTTAAATTACATTAATTTTTATGCATGGAGAATTTGTTGGATTTTATATTGATATACATTTATTTTTTAAATCAGTTTGAATGTGAGTCGAAATTTCGGGATTAAAAACAGTTCGGACCGCGCCGAAATATGCAAAATTTCGTATAATTTTTTAATCGTGGCCACAATATGGGCTGTAATGCTAACAGAAAGAATATGGGCTCCAAAAAAAACCTTAAGAATTAGCAAATGGGCTGTAAATTATTAGAAATAATGGCAGATGGACTGTATGCTGTTTTCCACAGATTTGAGGCTTTCCTAAAAAAAAGGTTGACGCACAAGCTGTGACTGTTGGATGTCCATCGAACGGCCATCGTGCTTCTTCAATCTCTGCTCTTCCTGCTCCAGCCGCTCAAACAAGCGCCGGCGGGACTGCCTGCTCCCTCCTCCCCGCGGCCGGCTGTGCTGCCGCGCAGGCCTCACTGCCCCACCGTACTCCCATCGCTGGCCTAGCCATCCCTCTACTCACCCACACCTGCTGTTATTCTCCGGCGACGGCAGACGAACCAGTAAACACTCGTACAGTCGTACTCCCCTCCGCGTGGGAAACAACTGCCGAGTCTTCCCTGCCTCCGTGTCGTTCCCTTCCTAGGCCTCGCTGTCGTCCACCGCCCTGGTGCTCTCGGTGCGGCCTTGTCAACGTGGTTAACGACCGACATGCATCTGAAGTGGACTGTACATGGAGAGGCCGACAGCTGGGTCCACGGCTGCACGTAAGGAAATGCCTCCTTATTACGCGCAAAATAATGATTCCTCCACCCGACATCAGGGACCCACCGAAAGGGCCTCTGTATTTCGCGAAAAAACGTTACCGCCGCTGACAGCTCGGACCCACCAGCTATATCTTCGCACGCAAGGAAGTGCCTCCTTATTACGCACAAAAAAAATGAATACTCCCTCTGTTAGCTGGGACCCAATATAGTGGCAGGCTGACTTGTGGGCCTACTAAGTTGACGGGGACGGAGGGCTTTGTCAACTTAGTCAATATGCACGATTCTAGCTCCAGTGACCATACGATGTCCATCCAATGGCCGTAGTGCTTCTTCAACCTCTGGTCTTCTTGCTCCAGCCGCCCAAACCAGCGCCGGTCATGCCTCGTGCTCCTGCCTCCCATGGTCGGCCGCGATGCGGCGGAGGCCTCACCGCCCCCTTCTACTCCCACCGCTGGCCAGGCCATCCCTCTACTCACCCACACCCCTTGTCATTCTGCGGCGAAGGCAGCCTCACACCGCAGCGAACCAGTGAACCCTCGTACTCCTCTACGCATGGGCATCCACTGCCGCGTCTTCCCCGGCTCCGCGTCGTCCCCTTCCTAGGCCTCGCCGTCGTCCACCACCCTGGTGCTCTCGGCGCGGCGTGGTAAACGTGGTCAAGGAACGGCTTCCATTGGACGTGGACTGTACATGGAGAGGCTGACAGCTGGGTCCACGGCCGCAGCAAGGAAGTGCCTCCTTATTACGTGCAAAATAATTATTCCTCCACCTGACAGCGGGGACCCACTGGACGGGTCACCGTATTTCGCGAAAAAAAGTTTGCCCCTGACTGCTGGGACCCACTAGCTACATCTTCGCATGCAAGGAAGTGCGTCCGGGCAAAAAAAACGATTCGCCCCCCTGACTGCTGGGACCCACCAGCTACATCTTCGCAATCAAGGAAGTGCCTGGCAGTCAGGACCCACCTGGTCGAAGCGTACATAGCGTTGTCATTCTGGTCGCGAACGTGTACATACATCTTTACTGGTGGATGTAGAGGCGCGCACGTGTCGTAGTAGAGGCACGTACGTGTCATAGTAGAGGCGCGCACGTAGCTTGTACACGTACGTACAGCGGCCAGGGTGCAAGAAAGAAAATACGACCATGTATGTGTACATATGGGCGGGGTCACGAACGCCTACTCGCGCATACGTACGGCCAGGGCTCGTGTACATGGCTGGGTCCGAACGGAGAAACAGCGTCGTCGTCGTGTTCATGGGGAGGCAACGGGAAGCGTCGTGTTCATGGGGAGGCAACGGAATGCTTCGTGTTCATCGGGAGGCAACGGAACGCGTGGGAGCCAACCGGCTGGGTCGGAACGGAATGCGTGGTCGTGTTCATCGGGAGGGCTTGGACGGAACAGGCGATGGAAACGAGGCCTGGCGTACCGCACAACGGAAGAAACAGACCTCCTACATTCGGAACGGGGTCCTGTTGATCGGGAGGGGTGTGGCGTACTGCAAAATGGAGGAAACGGACCTCCTACGGTCGAAACGGGGGTCCTGTTGATCGGGAGGGGTGTGGCGTACCGCAAAACGGATGAAACGGACCTCCTACGGTCGGAACGGGGGTCATGTTGATCGGGAGGGGTGTGGCGTACCGCAAAACGAACGAAACGGACCTCCTACGGTCGAAACGGGGGTCCTGTTCATCGGGAGGGGTGTGGCGTACCGCAAAACGGGACTCCACGGGATATTGTTCATCTCCACCGCCGACCTCCTCCAGCCTCCACGGGCTCTTGTTCATCCAGCCTCCACCGCGCGCTACTCCACCGGCTACTGTTAAACCACCCCTCCACGGGCACCCCTCCACCGTCTACTGTTCATCCAACCCTCCACACCACGGGGTCCTGTTCAACCACCCCTCCACGGGCACCCCTGCACTGTCTACTGTTCATCCAGCACTCCACCACACCACGGGGTCCTGTTCATCCAGAGGCAACGCCACCGCTCACTGTTCATCCAAACACCCCCCGCAACGCTCATTGTTCATCCCAGAGGCAGCATCAATCGGCTTCAGTTAGCAGCAGTAGCGAAGGAATCGCTCGATCGGGTTCAGTTAACAGCCATCGATCGATCGCTCGGGTTCTGTAATGCGTAGCCTGCAGTGCAATCGCTCGGGTTCAGTTAGAGCCCAACGCCTCTCTCGGGTTCAGTTAGAGCCAACGCCTCACACACACGCGCGTACGTGTACGAGAGAAACGCGCATCGCTCGGCCCCCAACCTCCCACCGTAACCGGGAACTCCCCGAAATTTTCCTCGCCCTCGCTTCTACCACGGTTTTTTCCATCATGGACGGCCCAAAGAATGTCATGCAGCTGCGTCTCCGGCCCGCCCAGGACGAAAAGCCCATTTTCTATCATGATTTTTTGTTATAGAAGTAGGAGCCCACCACATCTATGATGATACCGGGTTTTGTCACAATTATCATCATAGAAGTGTCATATGTATGACAGAAAAAAAATTTGTTCGGCCCAAAATGTCACGGATGTGTCTTTTTTTACTAGTGCGTATAATCACATAAGTGTATTTTTTTGTTGTGATGTAACTCTTTTTGCGGTGTGTTTGTTGGGATCCGATGAACTTTGAGTTTATGATCAGATCTATATCCATGAATATTATTTGAGTCTTTGATATCTTATAAGCATGATTATATATAGCCTCGTATTTCTTCTTCGAATGTTTGGTTTAGTTAGGCCAACTAGATCGATTTTTCTTGCCATGGGAAGAGGTGCTTTGAATGGGTTCGATTTTGCGGTGTCTTTCCCGGTGACAAAAGGGGCAGCAAGACACACATGTATCGTTGCTATTAAGGACAACAAGATGGGGGATATTCCTACATGAATAGATCTTGTCTACATCATGTCATCGTTCTTATTGCATTACTCCGTTTCTCCATGAACTTAATAGACTAGATGCATGCTGGATAGCGGTCGATGTGTGGAGTAATAGTAGTAGATGCAGGCAGGAGTCGGTCTACTAATATTGGACGTGTTTCCTATATATTAATCATTGCCTTGGATATCATCATAATTATTTGATCTTCTATCAATTTCCCAATAGTAATTTGTTTACCCATTGTGTGCTATTTCTCGAGAGAAGCCACTAGTGATCTACGGCCCCCGGGTCTATCCTTTATCATATTTGCCTTGAGGTCTATTTTTGTTCGCTTTTATTTTTAGATATATTATTCCAAAAACCCGAAAATAACTTGCTGCACTTTTTTATTACTTATTTTATTTTGCATTTTATCGAGAGCTATTTATCCAATCTATCACAAATATTCTTGCGTCAACTTGCCAATTTCCGGGGCCGTTACCAACGCGGGATTGACAACCCCTCTTACGCATCGGGTTACAAGTATTTGTTCTTTGTGTGCAGGTACCGTTTACATAGTGTTGCTTGGTTCTCCTACTGGATTGATACCTTGGCTTCACAACTTAGGGAAATACCTACAGTAGCTATACTGCATCATCCCTTCCTCTTTGGGGGAATACCAACGCAGTTTCAAGCAACATCATCTACCAGGGCTCTGCCTCACAAGGATTGATAACCCACGAGGAGCCAAAAGTAGAATTAATATTCTCTCGTGTTATATTAACCACCGATACAACTCTGCGGACACTATGTTCGCTTTACCTAGAACTAGAAATAAAACTACTTCGTGAGAATAAAAAGATAGCTTAGCAAGATAATAGAGAGTTAGTTGTCGTTTTAGAAAAAGAACAATAAAATAAAGGGTTCTGAAAAGTAACGAGAAAAGGATTGTCCCTTGGCAGTCGAATATAACATGATAGTGATACTCATCATAGTTATGTGGGAGAGGCGTAAGCTAACATACTTTCTGTACTTGGATTACATATTCTTGTGATTTTAACCCTAGCAAGCATCCTCAACTACTAAAGATTCATTAAGGTAAAACCCAACCATAACATTAAGTAAAAAGTCTCCTTTGATCCCATATGCAACAACTCGCGAACTCGGGTTTAGGTTTCAGTCACTCCCGCAACCAACTATAAGAAAATCATTAACATATTGCAACACCCTATAGCGGGAATCCTACAAGCTTGTGTGACACGGAGGGCACCATAGGACAACACCGTAATAATATACAACTCATATCATACCACAATTGACCCATAGGACAAGAGAAATCTACTCAAACATAAAAGAGGTGTAACACATCATTTGATAATACTCCCTCTAACCCATAATATAAGAGGGTTTTTCACACTTAGTGTCAAAGACACTCTTATATTATGGGATGGAGGGAGTAATATATAGCATAGAGCACCATGTTCAAGTAGATATTACATCGGGGTGAGAGAGGATACACCATTGAATAGAGGGGGAGTTGGTGATGATGGCTGATGACCCACAAGTATATGGATCAATCGTAGTCCTTTCGATAAGTAATAGTGTCGAACCGAACGAGTAACAGAAGGAATACATAATCGGTTTCAACAAGGTATCACTACAAAATTTGCTCTATTCAGTGCCAAAAATGTTGGTGACGAAACATGAAATGTCGCCAAAGATCATTTTTCTTGACGGTGGACCATCATGAGGTTCCCCCCACGGGGCAATGCCCTCGGCAACTTTGGCGACCTTCCGGGCTGATTTTGGCGACGTATTGGGCCGTCAATAGGCATGTACATTTTGTGCGACGAGTCTCAGTGTCACAGTTAATGTTGGTGGGTCATTTTTTTGTAAATTCAAATAGAAAAATAGCAAGTAATTGTTTTTCACTTGACTCATTCAGTGGGAACACATCACATAATAGCGGGAACTTAGAATTGGCATCTCCAGTTCCCTCTTAAGAAAGGGAATTGGGATTGTCGGCTTAGGGTCCTCTGCTCATACCACACCCTCGGCGAGTCGAGAGGCCAACATGACAAGGTGAACATGACTGCGAGGTTCGTCAAGGCTATGTGCCACAGTCGAAGGGCGAAGTCACGCACGACTATGGCAGCGTGAAACAGGGCCTATTTCATGTGAGATCTGTTTTTACTAAAAAACATCGTAGCAAATATCAGGTGCGTTCTATTTACTTTTCATGTTGTACAAACAGTGGATCGTAGTTGGATTACTTATTGAACAACGCTGACGCCACCATACATGGCTAGCGTGAATCAGTTTATGGAATTTGCACTTCCTCATAATAACAGGACCAAAGATATGTTGTGCCCATGCAAAAATTGCCATAATGGGATCCGCGAAACTATGGATGTTGTTAGATGTCACGTATATGTCACTGCTATGCTCAGGACCTATACGAGGTGGATCAATCATGCGGAATCAGGGGACATCGGTGGAAGCAGTTGTACTACCAATGGAGGTAGTGGCATATGCAGGATAATCATGAATGGACCAAATAAGCATCACACACAAATCAAAAGGTTTTCCCATGCACACTTCTATTGTTTTCACACCACCCCACAACTTTCGCATATCTGCTATTAGTGGCTGCATAAAAACATGAAAAATCCTTTCCTAGTGAGTATTTTTCTAGGTATCAGCAATGCCATCATGAGAATGGATTGGTCCATGCACATCCAGGGTGGGAAGAAACATGCCACACACTATATGCATTGCTCATGTGTCCAAAGGGATTGAATTCATCAGTTGCAAATCCTAACCTCAAGTTGCGGGCATCTTTAGCAAATTCCTCATGTTTTCCATTGAAGTACTTCCATGACTGCCATCAGCGGGGTGCCTCATTACGTTAGGCTCTGGAACCCTCTTTTTCTTGTGCCACCAGGTGTGCTATGATATTTCCCTCAAAGGAAAAAATCTTTATAACTGTGGAATTATTGGAAAGTATTGAAGGATCTTGTAAGGAAGCTTTTTCTTCCCATCGACATGTCTCCACCTTGATGTACCATAGTGGGTACAGTGAGTGATGTTAGCATGGTCTCCCCAATACAGAATGCAGTCATACACTGGTACAACGAGGTGCTATACAAAGGGTTTTTAACCCTTTCCGCGACGGCATTTTGAACCTTTGCCAAGTGAGTGTGTTTGATAGGGGGGGTCCTTCCCACACGAACCAGAAACCGTCGAGGATAGGGAGCCATGATGCAGAGGCCTTGCCAAATGTAATTGTATGTGATGCAGCACACACTAAATTCTTCCGCACGTGTGGGGTCAGTGATTAAACATTTCTAATGACGCAGTGAAACCAAATGGTGTGTCGTAATGAACCGTTTGGGAAACAGTATGTAAGACACACGGGCCAACATATGAACTATGTGCGATATGTGCCCCGTCGCTCACGAGTTTTCTGCGGACTCCATCGCACACGTTTTTGAACAATTACTATGTGCGATAATGTTCTGTCACAAACAGTTCATGAGCCCCTTCGCACACATACAAGTGCTGCAGACCGTTTGTGATATGTTGTGTATCACCGATGGCTACGTAAGAGTGACATGTGCTTTTTGTTTGGGATCCCACACGTTTCTCAGAAAATTTACGACTGGGATTGTATTTTACATTGGGACGGTTTACTCCAAGCTCTCGTGTGCGATAATGTGATATCACAAACGGTTCCGTAGCCCCTACGCACACGTAGTAGTGCTGCAAATCGTCTGCGATCTGCTATGTATCACCGATGGTTCCACTACGATTGACTTATGCTTTTCAATGTGGATCACACACACTCATTTAGTTGAACCTGTGCGGAGCAATTGCCAAGTTAAAGCAAAAATATCCCATTTGAATCGGCATGCAAAAAGCAAATTCGCCACAATATGCAATTGAACAAATAGTGTCCACAGGAAGAACATCCATCAGATTTCGCAACAATTGCAATTGAACAAATGGTAGCAAAATTCCAATGATTTGTCGACATATATATGCATTACATAATTAATCATAGTGTACGAAATATGAAGACCTCATCAGATGGAAAGCAATGGATCCATGTGTATATGTTTAGTGGCTAACTCTTACTCAATGTTTCAGGAGAAGGCATGCTAAAATCTTCATTATCACCAGTGGGATTGATGTAGTGATTCAGGAAGAAGTCGCTGATAAATCTCTGAACCATCAGCAATTCTCCAGCGGGGAGCGGTTCAGGGGCCTTGGTTCTAAGATGAGCTGCAATATTTTTAAGATTAGAATGTGCCATATGAGTGGAGTAGAAGATATTAATTAAGATAGACTTACTGGTACTAATTTGCGAGCATCTTCACAACTATGAGCAAATTTGCAGATGGAGATCATGTTTTTGCAAACATAGTATCCACAAAGGTTGGCCCCTGCTTGTTGCTGAGGACATTGAAATTTTTTCTATAGAATTAGTCATGTATTTGTCCTGTTAGGAACAACCTAACCGGTGTTAGATGTATTTTTTCTTTGGACAGAAATAGAAAGAGGTTTATTTAGAAGTTTGAACATTTGACTAGCGTAAGAAAATGTATTTGCAGACTATTGGATACATTTTCCGAAAATAACGAATTTCGGTGTGTTACTGGAGAAACGATCTCATGCTGCAGAGGTAGTTCCCTCTTGAACAGGTTCCCTGGTTTACTTTTCCACAATGCGAGCACACCACAAATGAAGATGAATTTTGACAACATCAATTATTGAACCAGATATGCATGCAAATTAATTTCAACATCATAGAATTCAATACCTATCCATGAATTGCTGAAGATGCGTCAGATCCTGAGCGTTTGTTGACTCTCTGAGAGAATCCATGTAGTAAACTGTGTTCTTGTTTGGAACAATGAATACCAATATCCAGTGATTGCTACATATTAAGAAACCATGAACTTACGAATTATGTCGAAATCGGAAAGACAATCAGTGTATGCGTGGTTGTTTATTTGACTTACCGTTCATGATATGGCCAGCGAAATGATTCTGCATGGGACGTGTTTTCAAAGATACGGGTGGCCGTGTTAATGGCCCACTCCCGTTCATCCTTACCATGTAATGTTGTGCCATTTGCTAATGCAGGATCTATGAAATACACTCTCTCCATTTTTCTTCTCTACATGTTCAATCCCCTGTGAGGAATAAAATGCAGTTAGCTATTTATCATTTACAACCTTGTATGGAGAAGTTGATCAGAGTTTGTTAAGTACTTACAAAATCAGGCATCTAACAAGAGTGGCATCAAGCTCGTCGAAGTTGAAGAATAGACGCAAGTCCTCGAAACTCACACTGATGGACCATCATCGTGTTGAAAATGATCTCTGTTGTATTAGACTAGCAGAACATGATGATCTGCTAACATTTGATCCATGCAATATTTATGTAACTCGCGGCAACTGGAGCTGCACTCATCAAAGTATTCGCCAACAAGAAATGGCTGGCCATGGACGTGATTGCATGCTTCAAGTACGTCTGCTTTATTTTTAGCAAGCAACAAAGCTATTTCTTCATCATCCATGCCGTCAGAAATAATATTATTCCCTGATTCGAACAACTTGCTGTTAATTTGTTCTGGGCGATGAGTGCTTTAAGTAAGAGGCAATTGTTCTCTTTCCTCTTTACTCTCGGAGCGTGCTTCCTCACGGGTGCGGCCTTTTTGCTCGCTTCCTTCTTGGTACTTGAAGCACTTCTGGTCCAAGGTCTGGTTGGCTAAAAGGTAGACTGCCGAGCAGATGGTAAAGCTTTGATGAACTACTTAGCAGACGATTTAGCTATGCCGGACTACTGAGCTGGCAGTGCTGTTGTGACAGACTAGTGGGCTGTAGGAGCAGAGGCATTAGACCGCTGGCCATGCATTGAAGCTATGTCGGGTTTCTGTGCAGGTGGTGCCAACTTGTCGGTGTGCTGAGGAGGCTGTGCCAACGCGTTGGTTTGCTGAGCAGGAAGTGCTGACGCATTGGTATGCTGATCACGCGACTGCGGACCGACGGACAGATGTGCGGTTGGTTCTGGACCTACAGACTGCTTAGCAGGCGGTTCCGAAGCATCAGACTGCATAGCAGTCTGTTCCAACAGGTTGGTCTGCTGGGCATGTGCTGCAGCTGGGTCTCCCTCCGCTACTTCAGCGGCTGGCATCTGAACCGGTGGTGCGTATTCAGCAGTTGTAGGCCTTGACACTGGCTGCTCTGGGGCAGATGATGACATGACATGTACGACACAAAGTCGGGCAGGATGATCATAGGTTGAAGCATCAGCCATCGGATTACGAGTATTAGGTTCTTTGGGGGAAGCACGCAAGAGCTGCTGTGGCAAGGAGAGCGTCACCGGTTGAGGGGCGACATTGGTTGCTCTTGGCGGGGCTTCAGGGATCTCATCGATGAAGTCTATTTCCTTTCATGGCCACTGGATGTGATGTAACAATGTTTCTCCCAAGGTCCTTTGCTCATTAAAGTCTCCTGGGACATTCTTTAGGGCAAATTCATTGAATCCAGGTTTTACTTCAGTCACGTAGCACTTCACACAGCTCGGCTTCAATGACACATTGTCCAACAAGATGCTCTCTTCCAAGAAGGGTGGGCAAACCCAGGTTGTTGCACATTTTAATGTACCTTCATAATGTGTAAGCACGCCCTTCAGTCTATCCTTCATTCTAGATAGATCAGATATAGCATCATCATGAGCAGATGCAGTCTCAGTGTCGTTGGGGTCAGTTGATGCACAACTTCTCTTGTGCGGTGTTGTCGCGCAATAACCAACATCCTCCATGCCTGCCTCCCCTCCCATATGCTGGCTATCTGTCAGTGTTAGAGTCTTATGCATCATCATTGACTCCTCGGTTTCCTTTCGAACAGTCGGATACATGTCCTTCCTCAACCTTTCATACAATTCATTCTGCTTCATTTCACTTCACGCTTTTTTCATGCTGAGCCTCTCTTCTTTGCTGAGTGTGAAAGCCCTCTTGTGCGGGACATTAACACCTATACCCCTTGCACGGCTAGGAAGCTCTCTTGTTTCTAGAGCATCGTACAAAATGTCACATGGCCCTGAGTTCCTGTAGAACCTTCCAGGGATCTCGGAAGCCTTTAACATCACACAATACAGTTTTTCGTCATGTGAGTTTTCAAAGTAATAAGTTCCGTCATCACGCCTCCTTGCACGTGCCCGCAAGTAGTCTCTAGCGCGTTCGCCCCTAATTTCACTAAAGGCTGGTTTCCCACCTGCAACTACTGCTTCTTTGTCCTACTGGTCCCATATCGGTTTCATGCTGTAATATCCTTCCACACCCGTACATTGGGGGTGTGTGTTCCTCTTCTGAAGTTCTGATTTCTTGCCACTCTTCATAGCAAACTCTGTAGTTGCCTTGACCCTTTTGAATTCTGCCCAGTCTGCCTTTGTAATTTGGGGGTATGCGGGGATTGGGTCCTTGCCTTCACTCAAGTACTTCTTGTACAACACGTGCCTCCAGTTTCTCCAAGCATCCCTAGCCTTCTTTAGTGCAGCGTGTTCCACTTGCATTCTCCACTGCTCTGGAATGTTGAAGTGATCCATGATCTCCCGGACTATCCTTTGCCGTGTTTCTGTGTCAGCCTTCCGAAACCCCGACAAATTAATGTTGAGCCTTGCCCTGCCAACAAATCCACACACACTCCTGAACCTCGTGTGTGCTTTATCTGGTTTAGTTGGAGCCCAAGACTTTAAATCAATCTCGGTTACTTCATATACACCTTTAGGCCGGTGTGTGGGCTTCCTTGGAGCATTCCTCCGTGTCCTGACCGGAAGGGTAATTGCTCCAGCTCTATAACGTTCCAGATTACTTGATCCCTCACCATCTGCTGAAGACCTAGGGTTGTCGGAATCAGATGAAGATACATCGCCTGAAGCATGAGTGTTGTCGCTGCTACTCGGCATCTACAGAGAACACATGCGAAACATGGGAAAGGAGGATAAGCAGAAAGCTAACAACTTGGTATCAATCTGTCTAACATGTCATGCAATAATTTAGAAAATGTATGGCTTATTTGTTAAGTTTGTGTGACTCGGGCGCCCAAGATCTGTAAATCGACAGTAACTTACTAGAACAAATACTACTTATATGTACTAGTTAGGAAGGTAGATAATGAACATATATAGGCTCTCCGTTATTTTATAGCCAATTTGCGAACATACTGAACGAAATAGGAAGAGGGATTGCAAGGAAATATGCCTCACCGCGACGAAGAGCAGTAACTAACAGGTTTCTTAATGCAAACCCGACAGGACCACAAGAGAGGCGAGGGTTACAAGATCGATATGCTCAAGGGTGGCTAGCGAGCAAGTGTGGACGGCGATGTCGGATTCCGGGCTCCGCAGACCCTCTGGTCGTGACGCCATGGTGGGCTCGATGATGACCTCCGTCCTGCCATCCTGGCGGTCTTGGTCTTGTTGCACGGGAATGGAAACCTTTGGTTGATTCCTTGGGACTATGCGCCTGCGCTTGCCTCCTTAGCACCAAAGAGGAAACTGCTGCACAGCGCCCGCTGGCGCCCCCTGGCCTTGGTCGTCATGGCTCATGTCATCTGAATCTTATGAGGTGAGGCTTGGATAGAAATCTCCGCTCCTCACGAGCCAGCCTGAGGAGGCCGCCCCTCCTGCAGGTCTTGGTGTTGTCCGCCTCGCGAGGGTCTTGAGTAGTCGATGCTGAAGGTGGGCCATACCAGGCTGCTGATGGAGCCACACCGTGTGCCGCAGGTAGGCAAGTCTGGGTACCCCCATTCGCAGAACACCGACAGTAGCCCCCGGGCCCAAGGCGCGCTAGAACTTGGCTTCGAGGCGAAGCCAAAGGGCAAGTGCGGAGTGCCACGGGCCCTAACCGCCTGCAGCCTTGGTCGACGCGTGGCGATTGATGGGACGTGGGCGTGTCCGCTTCCCCATGCTGCATCGGCAACCGTTCGACTTGACGAGTCCCTTCTGCATGCAGAGAAAAACCATCATCACACGGGATCGTGGAGGCCAGAGGTTGGCCTTCCTCCGGCTATAAATGAGGGGAGGGGCGGAGCCCCCCTCTCTTATCCCCATCTTCTCCCCTCCTGCTACTTTTTCTTCTTATTTGTCCCGCTGCCTTGCTGAAGCGCTCTTGGTGCCGATGAGGAAGTTCTCCGCCGCGGAGAAGGGGAAGGCCCCCAAGGGAGGACCAGGGTCGCCGCCGCCCAAGAGGGGTCACGGATGCCCCCGCAAGTATGCTGCGACACCGGCGGTGGCCCCCCAAGGGGCGCAGGCGCACTCCTCCAAGAGCGGGCGCTGCCTCCAGCGGTCGTGGCGACACTTCTTCTTGTGGAGGAAGACGCCGAGGGTGAGGCAGCTCCTGTGACGGGGAAAGTCGAGCCATGGTTGCGCGGCCTCCTCGACCATGTTACCATTCCGTGGACACGTTCCGGAGTTTGTCGTGTGGTTGGACAGGCCCGTCGGCACCTGGCTCCAGCTTCCGCACTTCTTCGCCGGCGAGCTGCCGACCGCGGGGCTTATAGGCCTCTGGCTGCAGGCTGATGACTGCTGCAGCAGGGCCTCGTGGGCCGGGGTTGAGGTCACTACCGCAGGCAATGTGGCCTTGACCCTCGGTTGGCACGCGTTCGCCCGCGCATGGGGCCTGAGCTGAAGGTGCACCCTCCACTTCAAGTTCGACGGCGTCGTGACCCTCTACATGAGGGTGTTCAGGAAGGATGGCCGTCGCGCGGGGTGCTGCCCCGAGGATTGCAGCAGCGACTATGAGCTCGGCCTTGGCGATGGCCGCGCCTCCCCCAGCGGTGGCGACTCCACCTCCGGCGAGAGCACCAGCAGCGGCGACTATGATCAACCACCCCGCCGCCGGGCTCGGAGCGGGGAAGGCGATGGGCCATCTCGCCGCCGCGCACTGGTGAAGCGGGAGGAGGGCTCGGACTGAGCATCGGGCGTTGCCGGAGCCTGGCCTCGGGATCTGTCGGAGCCATGCGGCCCGCTTTTGTTTAACCTTTCCTTTCTGCTGCATTTTGAAAAAAGTAGAGGGCCCCGCTGGGGTGTGTACTGAACCATGGCACTTATGCCACTATGCTATGTTTGTTATTCAGATATTGTGCCATGATATCCATGTTCCAAGTAGGTGCGATTAGGGTAACTTAGCTCGATATGCTTGCAGTAGTTTCCTACCTCGCGAGGGCGCACCTTTCCAGCAGCGTCTAGCGAAGCTCCCTTCCTGGCGACTTAGGAGCCGTCGGGCCTCAGGAAGTGTTGTTGAACTGCAGAGTTATTAGAAAGCTTGACGGGGCGTCTCATTCTTCCTCGCACGAGCCCCTAGGCATGGGTTGGTTGGGGCTGGTACACTGCGTCGCACTGCCCGGAGGCACGAACTTAAGAGGGTACGCATGCCCACGAGCTCATTCAAGAGCGTCTCGAGAGGATTAAAGGAGCCGAGGCTTCGGCGAGGTGAGTTTGCGGTGCGGGCAAACCCAAACGCACACACCTGCCTAGCCCCCACGCACGGGACGCGCGAGGAGCAGCGACAGGCAACTGCCCCTCTTCCGGGGGCAAGACTGAGAGGCGAGCGAAGTAAGAGGTGAAAAATTCCAACTCTGGCGAACGAAAAACGCGAAAACTCCAAATTCCATTAAGAAGTTGCAAACAAGCTATAGAAAGCAAGCAAAAGAACAGCCGCGTCCGGCACCTAGACTAATCTTCTCACCAGTGCGGAGCTAAGTGCTGCCACTAGGACGTGGGAGGGAGCCCCTGTGAGGCCAGCAGGCGGCACTCACTCTGTTGGAAAAGGCAGTGCCTAGGAGGCGCTTAGGCAGGCCTAGGCGCTAGGCAATAGTCAAACGCCTCACCTAGGGCATAAATGGAGGTCTAGGCAGGGCAAGCAAGGAATTGCCTACCCAAGAAAGAAATCATGCCACATACTGCACTGATATGCCAAACGAGTTATATTCCAATGGCAGTAGATGGTAGATAACTTATTTGTATGCCCTAAACTAATATCAACATCCATATAATAATCACAAATACAGTATGAGTAAAAACTATATTACCGCCTAGGCCACGCCTAGGGCGCTTAGGCACCGCCTAGGCACTAGGTGAAGGTCAACTGCCTCGGTTACGCCTACTGCTTTTTCCAACCTTGGCACTCAGGAGACTCCGGGGCATGTACAGCCCCACTCATTATTACGTGAGAGTGTCATGAGCGGAGACCTTCACAGGAACGGGGCCTTGCTTCATGGGTAGAACTTCCGGAGGTGCTGGATGTTCCAGGCGTTCTGGATGGGGATCCCGTCCTGCGTCTCCATGCGCGCGTTGCCAGGCCTGGAGATACGGCCGATCCTGAATGGGCCCTCCCACATGGGTGAGAGCTTATGCAGCCCCTCCCTGGAGAGCACCCGCCTCAGGACGAGATCACCCACCTCAAGCATCCTGGAGCGGACGCTGCGGCAGTGGTACTGTCGCAGCGCCTGCTGGTACCTCGCGGCTCAGAGCGAGGCTTGGCGGCAGCGTTCCTCCTCCAGCACGAGGTCCATCCCCCGTGAGGCATCCTGGCGTGCCTCGTAAAACGCCAAGACCCGCGCGGAGGGATGCCTGACCTCGTGAGGGAGAACCGCTTCAGCTCCGTAGACGACGAAGAATGGAGTTTCGCCCGTCGGCTAGGTCACGGTGGTGCGGATGGACCACAACACGAACAGGAGCTCGTCGAGCCAGCCCCTGCCGCAGGCCTCGAGCTTCTTCTTAAAGGTTCTTGCCTTGAGGCCTCTCAGGACCTCCGTGTTGGTGCGCTTGGCCTGGCCATTGCTCCTGGGGTGTGCCACTGAGGCGTAGCATATCTGCGTTCCTAGATTAGCACAATATGTTTTGAAAAAGGTTGCTAGTGAACTACGAGCTGTTGTCGGTGATGATGCGATTAGGAACCCCAAACCGGCTCATGAGGCCCTTGATGAACTTGATTGCCGAGCAGGCTGGGATGGTGCGGACGGCCTCCACCTCCGCCCACTTGGTGAACTTGTCAATGGCGACGTAGAGGTAGCGGTAGCCCCCGAGCGCTCGAGGGAGCGGGCCCAAGATGTCCAACCCCCAGACCACGAACGACCATGAGAGCGGGATGGTCTGGACACCCTAAGCGGGCTGGTGGATCTGCTTGGCATGGAATTGGCAGGCTTCACAGGATCTCACCAGCTCGGTGGCATCATTGAGCGTCGTGGACCGGTAGAATCCACTGCGGAACGCCTTGCCCACGAGGGTGCGCGATGAATAGTGATGCCCGCAGTCCCCGCCATGTATGTCAGCCAGCAGCTCGTGTCCCTGCTCCCTGGAGATGCACCGCAGAGAGACGTTGTTTGGCCGCTTTCGGTATAGCTCACCATCCTAAATGCAGTAGGCAGTGGCCTGGCGAGCCACGCGCTCCGTGTCTTCCTCCTTCTCCGACAGGGTCCCCTGGAGCAGGTACGCCTTGAACTCCTTAGTGCAGCAGCCCTCCTAAGGCTCGAGCGCGAGGAGCAGACAGGTTCCCGAGGCTGGACCGCAGGCGGGGGAGCCCGAGAGGGGTGCTGGGGGGAGCTCCTCCTGAGGCGGTGCTGGTCCCACGGTGGGTGGGGCTGCCGATGGCTTGAAGAGCCGCTCCTCGAAGACGCCAGGCTCCTTAGCCAGGTGGCGAGACGCCCTCTTGGCGATGTCATTTACTTCCTTGTCCGTGCCGCGCGGCACGTGCTGCAATTCTAGGCCCAAGAATTGTTTCTCGATTTTGCGTACCTCCTCAAGGTATGCTTCCATGTGCTTGTCCTTCGGCTTGTACTCTTTGTTGGAGAAGTTGACGAGGAGCTGCGAGTCACCCCTGATTGAGAGGCGCTTGACCCCCAGAGCCACGGCGGCTTTGAGTCCGGCAGTCAAGCCCTCGTACTTCGTAATGTTGTTGGAGACCTTCTCGCCGAGCTAAAAACAGAGTTGCACGGTGTAGTAGAGCTTGTCCTTGGTGTGAACACGCCGTCGAAGTACATGACCCATCCATCTCGTGCCTCGTCTCCGGGAAGGAGAGAGCGGTCCTCGCACACTTCACGGCTGGGGTCGTCAGTCCATTCTGCCAAAAAATCTGCGAGGGTCGCGCCCTTGATGATTCTGGTTGTGCTGAACTCCATCTGGAACGCTTGCAGTTCGATGTTCCACTATGCGACCCTTACCGTGGCATTGGGGCTCCGGAGCACACTCTCCACTGGGTAAGCTGAGAAAACCATGATGGGGTGGCCCTGGAAGTAGTGGCGCAACTTGCGGGAGGCGACGAGGAGCACGAGCAAGAGCTTTTGCGGCATGGGATAGCGAGCCCATGCATCGCATAGCACCGTGCTGATGAAGTACACCAGGTGTTAGACGAAGGCGGAAGTGTCGGCGTGGTCTTGTACCTCCTGGGGCCGAGGGGCCTCAGGAGCTTAGCCGTCCTTCGGGGCAGCTAAGGCCTCAGGAGCACCGTCCTGAGGAACCTGGTCCTCTGTTGGGGCAGCCGGGGCCTCAGGAGCGCCGTCCTGAGGTCGCTGTGTCTCGATCGGGCGCGAAGTGCTGCTCTACGAACCCTTGTTCAGGTGCTCCTCCCAGACCGCCACCCTCGCTGCGCTGGCAGAGTGAGGCGTGGCAGCCAGGTAGAGCACCATGGGCTCAAGGGGACATGGTGCTACCATCACCGGCGGGCTGGTGTGGTACCTCTTGAGGTCTTGGAATGCTTCGTCAACCTCTGGAGTCCACTCGAATGGTCCTTTATTTTTCATCAGCTTGAAGAACGGGATGGCGCGCTCTTCCAGCTTGGAGATGAAGTGCCCCAGCGAGGTAACTATCGTATTTAGGGTTCCATAAATCCTTGAGAGGTTCGAACTCTAGGGTGCGTGCGAAGAACTCGTCCTCCCTAGTCTGCCTACTCGCTAATCTCACTTCCTAGCTCGATGAACTGGATGTAGAAGGGACACCACAGTTTATCCTGGTTCGGGCCACCTTGCGGTGTAATACCCTACTCCAGCTTTGTGGTGGATTGCCTCAAGGGGCTGAGGATGAACTAGTAAAATGGTAGAATGGCCTTAGGAGGTGAGGTGTCCTTGTGCTCGATGAGCTGGTGGGTGTGAGATGATCTGAATGATCCGCCCGTTTATGGTGGTGGCTAAGTCCTATTTATAGTGGCCTTGGTCCTCTTCCCAAATGTAAGGCAGGAAGGGATCCAACAACGGCCAAATTTGAAGGGGGACAGCTAGTACATGCTATCCTAACAAAAGTAGTCTTCGCCTGCAAAAGCCTCTGGTCGTCATGCCGCGGTGGGCTCGGCGATGACCTCCATCCTGCCATCCTGGCGGTCTTGGTCTTGTTGCACAGAAATGGAAACCTTTGGCTGATTCCTCGGGACTCCGCGCCTGCGCTTGCCTCCTTAGCACAAAAGAGGAAACTAGTACATTGTGCCCGCTGGCACCCGCCTGGCCTTGATCATCATGGCTCACATCATCTGAACCTCGTGAGGTGATCCTTGCATAGAAATCTCCACTCCTCGGGAGCCAGCCTGAGGAGGCAGCCCCTCAAGGAGTTCTTGGGGTCATCCTCCTCGCGAGGCTTGGTCCCTCGCGAGGGCCTTGGGTTGTTGATCCTGAAGCTGGGCCATACCAGGCCGCCGACGGAGCCACGTCATGGGCCACAAGCAGGCAAGTCTGGGACCCCCGGCCCCAGGACGCCGACGGTAACCCCCGGGCCCAAGGCACGCTCGAACTTGTCTTCCAGGCGAAGCCAAGGGGCACGTGCGGAGCGCCACGGGCCCTAACCGCTTGCGGCCTTGGTTGACGCGTGGTGATTGATGGGACATGGGCGTCTCCACTTCCCCATGCAGCCTTGATATCCGCCAGGCTCGGCGGTCGCCTGTTGCCAACGCAGCCCCACCTTCATCGTTTGCCGTGCTCACCCTTGGCTTCTTCACCTTTCTGAGAGACAGCGGCTCTCTTCCCGGATTTGATGCCGGCGCCGGTCTTCCCTTGGTGCTATGGCGTCGAGGTCGATGAAGAAGGGGAAAACCAACCCTCCGGTTGAACCTCCGCCAGCCTTCGAGCCTACCCTCGAGCGATCGACGGTGGTCAACCAAGAGGGGCTAGAGAAGATCCGTCCAGCACTCGCCGCTGATTCCAATGAGTGGAAGGCGACGGTGGTTTGGCCTGCTTTCCGGGCTATGGTCGACATGTCAGCCAGTGAGATCTCCATCCATCTTCACGCCCTCTTGGCTGGCCTGATCCCTCCTTTCTCCGATTTCTTCAACGCAATACTCTCGCATTACCAAGTCCACGCGCTGCATCTGGATTCTTAATCCATCATTCTCCTTGCTGTCTTCGCCTTCGTCTGTGAAACTACGATGGGCATTGCCCCTTCCGTGGCCTTGTTTCACCAATTTTTCTCGCTTCACCTGGTCGACGCTCGCCAGTGCTCAAGGTGCATGGCCTTTCAGGCCGTAGCGGTGACGGCCGGTTCGGGCATAGACTTCGATCTCTTGCCAGTTGTAAGTGGATTCCGGAAGCGGTGGGTGTTCGTGGATGCCGGTGTGCTCAACTCCCTGCTCCTGCTTCCGCGGGTGCCAGTTGTACCCAGCTCCGGCTGGCGACACGAGAAGCTCATCGACCATCGACTTGCTCACGTCTGGCGCCGGCTGGCCAGGTTGAAGAAGCTTGGGGTGACGGCGCCAATGGTGGAAGGAGTTCATTCTGTGTCGCATCGCTCCACTTTAGCGTCATTCTTAACAAATGTGGGCCTTCATCGGCAGCAGGGACCCCATGAGGCTCCAGGTGCCCGAGCTTCCTTCCGAGACGCTGCGCACGATGCTCGAGCTCCTGACGGGCGACCCAGCGCTAGCCACACTTCCTGGGGAGGGCTTCCTCCTGTACCAATGCTTGAACTAGGAGGAATTCGTGATGCAGATGCCCCTCTTTGACGAGTGGGGGTTGCGCCCGGTGGGCCTTGAAGGACCTCGCGAGAACCCTGTCTTCATGACTCCCTTGCTCACTGAAAGCACAAGTGCTCCCCGGGTGCTTTTGGTAATTAATGTCAACATATCTCTTGTTGGACTAATATTTTCACCTAGTATATTTCACATGAGTTCAACAGTGGAGTGGCATGGACTAGAGGATGTGGAACCCCTTCAAGATGCTAAGGACAGAAGATTGGCAAAATCTCAAAAGCTCAAGACTCTACATTTTCATTTTAGTGATCCAAGGTCACATTGAGTCCATAGGAAAGCCAATACTATTAAAAGGGGATGAGGTGTTGCTTAATGGCTTGCTTGCTCAAAGTGCTTAGTGATATGCTCCAAAAGCCCTCAACCACTTTCTCATTTCCACATATGTCCCAAACCTAAAGTCAAACTCGGCCCCACCGATTTGATCTATTCGGAGCCACCGAGTTCACTTGACATAGCCACTGCCAGAAACCGTAATCAGTTCGGTCCCACCAAGATGGGCTTGCAAACTCTCTATTGCCTGTTGCAATTATTTCGGTCTCACCAAGATATGCAATCGGTCCCACCGAGTTTGCTTGACCAACTCTCTGTTTTGCTTATTACCAAAATCGGTCTCACCGAGTTTGTGTAATCGGTCAAACCGAGTTGAGGTTTTACCCTAACCCTAGCACATCGGTCCCACCGATTTGATCATATCAGTCCCACCGAAAAGCCTAACGTTCACATTTTGAACTAAATCGGTCTAACCGAATTTCTCGATTCGGTCCCAACGAGTTTGGTAAATTATGTGTAATGGCTAGATTTTGTGTGGAGGCTATATATACCTCTCCACCCACTCTTCATTCGTGGAGAAAGCCATCAGAATGTGCCTACACTTCTACCATTCATTTTCTGAGAGAGAACCACCTACTCATGTGTTGAGACCAAGATATTCCAATCCAACCACAAGAATCTTGATCTCTAGCCTTCCCCAAGATGCTTTCCACTCAAATCATCTTTCCACCAAATCAAATCTGTGAGAGAGAGCTGAGTGTTGGGGAGACTATCATTTTAAGCACTAGAGCAAGGAGTACATCATCAACACACCATCTATTACCTTTTGGAGAGTGGTGTCTCCTAGATTGGTTAGGTGTCACTTGGGAGCCTCCGTCAAGATTGTGGAGTTGAACCAAGGAGTTTGTATGGGCAAGGACATCACCTACTTCATGAAGATCTACCCTAGTGAGGCAAGTCCTTCATGGGCGATGGCCATGGTGGGATAGACAAGGTTGCTTCTTCGTGGACCGTTCGTGGGTGGAGCCCTCCATGGACGCGTGCAACTGTTACCCTTCGTGGGTTGAACTCTCCATCAACGTGGATGTATGATAGCACCACCTATCGGAACCACGCCAAAAATCTCCATGTCTCCAATTGCGTTTGCACACTCCAATCCCATATCTTTACTTTCTTGCAACTTGCATGCTTTACTTTCCGCTGCTCATATACTCTTGCCATGCTTGCTTGAAATGTATTGTGAATGTTTAAACTTGTGCTAAAAATCGACCTTAACTTGAAGAAATTAAAACTGCTACTTTTCTTTGTTGAGGGTCTAATCACCCCCTCTAGACACCTCTTCTCGATCCTTACAATTGGTACGAGAGAATTGGTCTCCCTTGCTTTGGTTTAATCACCAATGGAGGAACATGGATGAGTCTATGTTGGGGAGCCTTAGACGTAGAGTGCCTATACATGATGGAGAGTTTTTCATGAATGAAAAAATGAGATGCTTGAGATTTTCAATGAATGTCATTTGAACAAGTACATTACTAGCTCTTGTGCAACCCATGTTGATCCTTTGCATCCTACCCTCGATGAGTCTATTGACATGATCCGCAACCTTAGAACTGTCAATCTTATTATTAGAGGTTTGCCTAGAAATATGTTCGGTTGCTTGCCTACTCCTGATTGTGCCTACACTATATGGAGATTTCTTGAGGAACGATTTCCAAACTATTCCTTACAAAACTTAGATGAGATTCTTCACAAGTCTATTGCTTTGAGTAAGATGAATTCCAATGATCCTAAGTTTGGTGATTGTCCATTTGAGCTTACTAACTCATGCGTGCCAAAGGAGATGTTGGAATCATTAGCAATATCATCTCCGAAGCCATTAGAATTCATAAAGATGAACATTGTGATGATCATTTATCTAATGAGTCACTCTCTCTAGGAATTGATCCATCACAAGATGATGTTGAACATGGATACTATGATGAGGATGATGATAGTGACTTTGATCTCGATAAGTCTATGAGACACTTTGGTCTTATGGCAAATCTTCATGTCTACATGGCTGGAGGAAAGGAATGGGTTCTTGATAGTGGATGTACCGATCACATGACCGGAGACAAGGATATGTTTCGTGAGTTAGTTGAAAACGACGGCCCTCAAAAGTATGTCATCTTTGGTGATAACTCAAAGGGTAAGGTGGTTGGCCTTGGTAAGGTGGCCATCTCACATGATAGCTCCATAAAAAATGTCATGCTCATTGAATCTCTTGGATATAATTACTTTCTGTATCTAGACTTGCTGACTTTGGTTTCAATGTCCTATTTACTGAAGTAGATTGCCAAGTATTTCATAGAGATAATCATAATATGGTCTTTACCGGTATACGTAGAGGTGATCTATACATCGTTGATTTCACTAAAAAGGCTCAACCTAGAACTTGATTAATTGCTAAATCTTCTAAAGGCTGGTTGTGGCATAGAAGGTTAGGTCATGTGGGCATGCGAAAACTTGATAAGCTTATTAAAGCTGATCATATCCTTGGAGTGAAAGATGTTATATTTGACAAGGATAGATTGTGCAGTGCTTGTCAAGCAGGAAAACAATTTGGAGGAAGCCACCCTGTGAAGAACATCATGACCACCAGAAGACCGCTCGAGCTACTTCATATGGATCTCTTTGGTCCAAATGCCTATAAAAGTCTCGGTGGAAACCCATTTGGTGTAGTCATAGTCGATGATTTTTCAAGATTTACGTGGGTGTTCTTTCTTGACGATAAATCGCAGGTCCAAAAGATCTTCAAGAACTTCGCTAGGAAGGCCCAAAATTAATTTGAAGTGAAGATCAAGAAGGTTCGCAGCAACAACGGAACGGAGTTCAAGAACGCAAATGTAGATACCTTTCTTGACGAAGAAGGGATTTCACATGAGTTCTCAACTACGTACACACCTCAAGAAAATGGAGTTGTTGAGAAGAAGAACCGGACTCTTATTGAGATGGCGAGAACGATGCTTGATGAGTACAAGACGCCAAAACACTTTTGGGCGGAAGCGGTTGAGACAGCTTGTCATGCAACAAATCGCTTGTATCTTCACAAGCTACTCGGCATGACGACATACGAGCTTCTCACTGGTAACAAACCCCAAGTTGGATACTTTCGGGTATTCGGCTCAAGGTGCTATATTCTTGATAAGCATCATCATTCTAAATTTGCTCCTAAATCTCATGAGGGTTTCCTACTTGGTTATGGCTCAAACTCTCACACTTACACTGTTTACAACAATTTCACCCGAAAGGCTGAAGAGACGGTAGATGTGAAGTTTGATGAATCTAACAGCTCGCAAGTAGAGCAATTGCCAATTGATGTAGGAGACAAAGACCCTTCGGAAGCAATCCAAGACCTGTCTATTGGCAAGATTCGTCCAACGGAGGTGAAGGAGAGTACCTCGTCCGTCCAAGTGGAAGCTTCCACCTCACGACAATGTGAACCAAGAATTTACATGGAGGCATCCACATGTAGGACACAGCAAGATGAAGAAAACGAGGAAGTACACCAAGATGAACCTCATCAACCTCCTTCTCGACCTCGACAAGAGAATGACAACGTCAACAATGAAGAAGGCCAAGAAGAAGAACGAGATGATGAAGAAGATGTTCCACCCCAACCCAAGCAAAAGCTCTCACGAGTTAGAGCAAGAGTCTCAAGAGACCATTCCGTCGAACAACTCTTTGATGATATTCAAACCGGGAGAATCACTCGCTCTAAAACTCATTTGGCTAATTTTTGTGAACATTATTCATTCATCTCTAGAATTGAACCTATGAAGGTTGAAGAAGCATTGGAAGATCCGGATTGGATAAATGACATGCATGAAGAGCTACACAACTTTGAGAGGAACCAAGTGTGGACATTGATCGAGAAGCCCGACAACAACCACAACATCTGTCGGATGTAGGGTTCCGGCAAAACCCTAAGGTTCGAACTCTGGGGTGCGCGCGAAGTCTTTCCCTCCTACCGATCCACGCCCTAGCTCTCTAAGATCGTGTGGACGAATTTGACGAACTCGCAACACACAGAAGACACGAGATTTATACTGGTTCGGGCCACTGTTGTGGTGTAATACCCTACTCCAGTGTGGTGGTGGTGGATTGCCTCTTGGGCTGATGATGAATAGTACAAGGGGAAGAACAACCTCCTAAGGTTGAGGTGTTCTTGTGCTAGGGTAGGCTCTCGATCGGATCAGATCAAGTTGAGATGCCTCTACTGTGGTGGCTAGTTCTGCTTATATAAGCCCCGGTCCTCTTCCCAAATATCGAGCGGGAAGGGAGCCAACAACGGCGGGCCAATTTGAAGGGGAACAGCTAGTACAAGCTATCCTGACAAAAGCGGTCTTCGCCTGCAAAAGGCTCTGGTAGTGACGCCGTCTTGGGCTCCACGATGACCTCCGCCTTGCCGTCCTGCTGGTCTTGGTCTCGTTGCACCGATATGGCAACCTTTGCCTGATGCCTCGGTACTCCTCGCCTGCGCTTGCCTCCTTAGCACCAAAGAGGAAACAAGGACGCTGCGCGCGCTGGCGCCTGCCTGGTATCGATCGTCATGGCTCACGTCACGAAAGCCTCGTGAGGTTTGCCCCGACTTGATATCTCCGCTCCTCGTGAGCCTGCCTGGCTAGGCCACTCCTGAGGAGGACTTGCGTCGTCCGCCTCACGATGCTTGGCCCCTCGCGAGGGTCTTGGATGCTTTGTTGATGAAGATGGGCCGTACGGGCCTGCTAGCTTAGCCACGCCGTGGGCCGCAGGCAGGCAAGTCTGGGGACCCCCGTTCCCAGAACGCTGACAGTAACCCCCGGGCCCAAGGTGTGCTCGGGCTTGGCTTCGCGGCGAAGCCAAGGGTCAAGTATGGAGCACCACGGGCCCCAAAAGCCTGCGGCCTCGGTTGACGCGTGGTAGTTGACTAGATGTGGGCGTCTCCGCTTCCCTACACTTCCTCGGCAACTGCCCGACTTGACAAGTCCCTGCGACATGCAAGGAAAACCATCATTACATGTGATCGTGGGAGGCGCCGGTTGGCCTTCTTCCGCTATAAATGGGGAGGGGGCGGTGCCCCCGTCGCCCATCTCTTCCTTGCTCGCTTGGTCCTTCCTCCTCGCTCCATTGCTAGCAGCGCCACCAATGGCGCCACGAAAGAAGTTCTCTGCCATCGAGAAGGGGAAAGCCCCTCGCGAGCGACCCGGCTCCCCGGCGCCCAAGCGCGGACGCTGCAGTCCACGCAAGCACGTCACGACCCCCGACGCGGCGCACCGTCGTGGCGGCACCGCGGCACGTGGAGGGGGTCGTCCCAGCCATGGCAGTCCAATTGACGAATGGAGGCGGGCCATGGTGGCGCGGCCTCCCCGTCCGCGCTTCCATTCGGCGGAAGTGTCGCCGGAGTTCGTCGTCTGGTCGGAGAACCCGGCCGGCAACTGGCTCCAGCTTCCGTGTTTCTTCGTCAGTGAACTGCCGGCCTTTGGTCCAGGCGGGCTCTGGTTGCAGGCGGATGGTTGCTGCAGCAAGGCCTCTTGGGTCGCGGTCGAGACTTCCGCCACGGGCAACATAGCCCTGGCCCACGGCTGGCAGACGTTCGCCCGTGCACGCGGCCTGGGTAGGCGGTGCACCCTCCACTTCAAGTTTGATGGCGTCGCGACCCTCTACGTGAGGGTGTTCGGGGAAGAAGGTCGCCGCGCCGGGTGCTGCCCCGAGGCGAACGACGGCGAGGAGGTGCTCGGCCTTGGCGACGGTCGTGATGAGGATGAGGGCGAGCCCGCCCCCGGCGGCGACCGTGTCTAGTCCAGCTACGGTGGCTCTTCCTCCGGCAACAGCTCCAGCAGCGGTGGCAATGACCAGCCACCACGCCTCCGTGCCTGCTTTGAAGGCGGCAACGGGTTGTCTCATGGCCGCGCCTCCGTGAAGCGCGAGGAGGGGTCTGGCTAGGCTCGAGATGTCGCTAGGGGCCTGCCTCCGTGGATCACTGCAATGCTGCTTTTGTTTCGCTCTTTTTCCTGCATCAAAAATGAAACCAGTATGGGCCCAGGGGGCATGTACCGAACTATGGTTCCTTGGTTATTGCACTATGTGTGTTGTTCCCGTGCCGTGCTGTTATTTTGCGCAAAGATAACTTAACCTGGTATATTCAGGACACCCTCTTCCTCCTGAGGTGTTTGTTTCCTCGTGTCCATCTTGCCTTGGCGGCCTGCGTTCGCTCAGGAACTGCAAAAATTCGTTAGGAAGTGCGCTAAAAGATTTGCCGTTCACCCAAGCCTTGACCTGGCGCTTTGTATCGCGCTACCCGAGGGGCACGGACTAGGAGAGATGCGCCAGCTTTTGGGCTCGAACGAGGGTGGCTCGCGAAAAGGCAGAGAGGAGAAAAACGCTCGCGAGGGCACCTGCCTAGCCCCCTCGCGAGGTAAGCGAGAGAGAGAACACGAGCGAACAAGAGCCAGCGAATGCGGTAAAGGACGAGGGAATCAAATCAGCAAGGAACACCAAAGGCAAACTTCGATTAAGGAAAAGCAAGCCAACTACGGAAAGCAAATGAAAAGCCGCGTCCGGCACCTAGTCTAGTCTTCAAGTCTTCTCACCAGCGCGGAGCTAAGTGCTGCCACTAGGCGTGGGCGGGAGCCCCAGGGCCTGAGGCCGGCGCTCCTTAGACTCCGGGGCGTGTACAGCCCCAACTCATTATTACATGAGAGTGTCACGGGCGGCGATTCTTCACAGGCACAGGGCCTTCTTTACAGGCTCTGGGCCCTTCTTCACAGGCTCTGGGACTTTCTTCACAGGCTCTGGGCCTTACTTCATGGGTAGAACTTCCGGAGGTGCTGGATGTTCCAGGCGTTCTGAATGGGCATCCCGTCCTGCGTCTCCAGGCGCGCTGCACCAGGCTTGGAGACATGGATGACCCTGAACGCCCCCCCCCCACATGGGCGAGAGCTTGTGCAGACCTTCCCTAGAGAGGACCCGCCTCAGGACGAGGTCGCCCACCTTGAGCGTCCTGGAGCGGACGTTGCGGCAGTGGTATCGCCGCAACGCTTGTTGGTACCTTGCCGCCCTCAATGCAGCTTCGCGACGGCGTTCCTCCCCCAGCACGAGATCCATCCCCGCGTGGCATCCTGCTGCGTTTCGTTGAACGCCAGGACCCGCGCGGAGCGGGGCTTGACCTCATGAGGAAGGACTGCTTCAGCTCCGTAGACGAGGAAGAATGGAGTCTTGCCCGTTGGCTTGGTGGCGGTGGTGCGGATGGACCACAACACGGACTGGAGCTCATCGTGCCAGCCCCTGCCGCGGACTTCTAGCTTCTTCTTGAAGGTCCTAGTCTTGAGGCCCCGCAGGACCTCCGCGTTGGCGCGTTCAGCCTGACCATTACTCCTGGGGTGCACCACCGAAGCGTAGCAGATCTGCGTTCCAAGGTTAGCACAGTAGGTTTTGAAGAGGTCACTAGTGAACTGCGAGCCGTTATCTGTGATGATGCGGTTGGGGACCCCGAAATGGCTCACGAGGCCCTTGATGTACTTGACAGCAGAGCCGGCCGAGATGGTACGGAGGGCTTCCACTTCCGCCCACTTGGTGAACTTGTCGATGGCGACGTAGAGATAGCGGTAGCCCCATGGCGCCCGAGGGAACGGGCCTAAGATGTCCAGCCCCCAGACCGCGGACGGCCATGTGAGCGGGATGGTCTGGAGGCCCTGAGCTGGCTAATGGATTTGCTTGGCATGGAATTGGCAAGCTCCACAGGACTTCACCAACTCGGCTGCGTCGTTGAGTGCTGTAGGCCAGTAGAATCCACTGCGGAATACCTTGCTGACGAGGGTCCGTGACGACGAATGGTGCCCATAGTCCCCACCGTGTATGTCAACCAGCAACTCCCTTCCTTGATCACTGGAGATGCAGCGCAGCGTGACATCGTTCGGTCGTTTCCTGTACAACTCGCCGTCTTGGATACAGTATGTCGTGGCCTGCCGGGCCACGCGCTCTGCGTCCTCTTCCTTTTCCGGCAGCGTCCCTTGAATCAGGTACTCCTTGAATTCCTTGATCCAGCATTCCTCCTGGGGCTCGAGTGCCAAGAGCAGCTGAGCTCCTGAGGTCGGGCCACAGGCTGGGGCTCCCGTGGCTGGAGGCTGGGGGAGCTCCTCCCGAGGCTAAGTCGTGCTTGAAAGTGGTGGTGTAGCTGATGGCCTGAAGAGCCGCTCCTCAAAGATGCCGGGCTCTTGCGGTTGCCGCTTGGATGCTCTCCTGGCGATGTCGTCGGCTTCCTTGTTGATGCCCCGGGGAACGTGCTGTAGCTCCAGGCCCGAGAACTGCTTCTCCATCTTACACACCTCCGCGAGGTATGCCTCCATGTGCTCGTCCTTTGGCTCGTATACCTTGTTGGAGAAGTTGACGAGGAGTTGCGAGTCGCCTCTGACGGTAAGGCACTTCACCCCTAGAGCTGCCGCAGCCTTCATGCCAGCTATGAGGCCTTCGTATTCTGCGATATTGTTGGAGACCTTCTCGCCGTGCTGAAAGCAGAGTTGCACGGCGTAGTAGAGCTTGTCCTGAGTGGGCGAAATGAGCACTGCTCCAGCCCCCGGGCCCTGGTGCGCGAAGGAGCCATCGAAATACATGATCCAGCTGTCTGGAGCTTTGCTCCCTGATGAGGTGGACCGGTCCTCGCCTTTATCAAGCGTCGGGGCATCCGTCCATTCTGCCACAAAATCGGCGAGTGCAGCCCCCTTGATGACCCTGGTTGTGCTGAACTCCAACTGGAATGCTTGCAACTCGATGTTCCACTCAGCGACCCTTCCAGCAGAGTTGGGGCTCCTGAGCACCCTCTCCAATGGGTAGGCTGAGACGACCTTGATGGGTGGCCCTGGAAGTAGTGTTGCGGCTTGCGTGAGGCCACCAAGAGTGCGAGCAGGAGTGTCTGAGGCATGGGGTAGCGTGCCCTCGCGTCCCGCAGCACGGTGCTGACGAAGTACACCGGGTGTTCGACGAGAGCCGGCACACTGTCAAGGCCCGGGTCCTGTGGAGATTGGGGCATCTCCTAAGGTGGAGGGGTTCCTGAGACTTGACTGTCTTCAGGAGTTTCGGCGACGTTGTCCTGCCGAGCTTGGTCTTCTGCCGCTGAGGCCCTTGTTGCACCTTCCCGACCCTGCACCACTTTAGCTCTGGCTTAGCGCAGCGCGCCCGTTGCTTGGCGCCCCTCCCGAACCGCCACCAGCGCCGTGCTGGCGGAGTACGGGGTGGCGGCAAGGTAGAGCACTAGGGGCTCGAGAGGCTGTGGTGCCACCATCACCGGCGGGCTGGTAAGGTATTTCTTGAGGTCTTGGAAGGCTTGGTCGGCCTCCGAGGTCCACTCGAACGGGCCCTTCTTTTCATGAGCTTGAAGAAGGGTAAGGCGCGCTCCCCTAGCTTGGAGATGAAACGCCCCAATTCGGTCACCCGCCCCGCTAGCTTCTGCATCTCTTTGAGGGTCTGTGGTGGGCTCATGTCCTCGATGGCCTTGATCTTCTCCGGGTTCGCCTCAATGCCCATGTGTGATACGAGGAATCCCAGTAGCTTGCCGGAGGGGACGCCGAACATACAATTCTCCGGGTTGAGCCTTAAGTTCACCTAGTGCAGGCTCTCGAAGGTCTCCTCCAAGTCTTGAATCAGTGTTCTCGCCTCGCGAGATTTCACCACTATGTCGTCGACGTAGGCCTCTGTGTTCCTCCCGAGCTGCCGCCCCAGGGCGATGTGCATTAGCCGCTGAAAAGTCGCGCCCGCATTGCGCAGCCCGAAGGGCACGCAGGTGTAGCAGTACACCCCACATGGTGTTAGGAAGGCTGTCTTCTCCACATCTTGCACCTCCATCTTGATTTGATGATACCCTGAGAACGCGTCCAGGAAGCACAACGGGTCGCACTCGGCGGTGGAGTCGACGATCTGGTCGATGCGCGGGAGCGGGAACGGATCTTGGGGGCAGGCTTTATTAAGGTTGGTGAAGTCGACGCACATCCGTTCCTTCCCGCGTTTCTTTGGCACTACGACGGGGTTCGCCAGCCATTCGGGATATCGAACTTCGCGAATGGCACCCGCCGCCTCCAGCTTGCGCGTCTCCTGGACGATGAAGGCCTACTTCTCAGTGGACTGTCGTCTTGCTCGCTGCTTCAAGGGGCGTATGTTGGGGAATACCCTTAGATGATGCTAAATCACCTCCCTCGGGACCCCTACCAGCTGATTAGGCTCCCACGCGAATATCTCCTTGTTTGCGCACAAGAACCTCACCAGTGCCTCCTCTTGACCCGGGTCGAGACTGGCGCCTATGGTAAAGGTGGCTCCCGGAGATCCGTCCTTGTTGACCGGCACCTGCTTGGTTTCCACCTTGTCTTGGGTGAACAACTGCTTCTTCTTGGTAGGCGCGGCCTCCTTGCCCTCGGGGGTACCGGCGCCGGTGGGTTGTGCTGCCGCCGCGGTCTTGAAGGCGAGCCTGAGTGCCGTCACGGCCTCCTTGGTGTCCCCTTTGATGGTGAGGACGCCTTTCCTCCCAGGCATCTTCATGAGGTTGTAGGCCGGGTGAGTCGCCGCCATGAACTGAGCGAGAGCTGGGTACCCGAGGATCGCGTTGTACGGGAGATCGATGCGGGCGATGTCGAAGTCAACCAGCTCGGTGCGGTAGTTGTCGCGTGTGCCGAAGGTGACGGGGAGACGGATCTGCCCCAGAGAGTGGGCAGCTTCGCCACCAACCCCCGAGAAGGGCTTGCTGAGGCTGAGCTGCTCGAGCGATACATGAAGAAGGCCGAAGGCTTCTATCGAGAGCAAGTTGAGGCCGGCACCACCGTCGATGAGGGCCTTGGTAATAGCCACGTTGCAGATGGTGGGCGTGCAGAGCATTGAGAGCATGCCCGAGCCGGCGGTGGAGTCGGGGTGGTCTTCTGAGCCGAAAGTAAGGTCGGCCTCTGGCGCGGCCCAACCCGGTGGAGCCCCCGGGCGCTTGGCAGCAGCCCCAATTTGGCGGAGGAACGGTTTGACGTGGCGATCGGAAGGCGGCGCTTGAGAGCCGCCCAGCAGGGTCGTGACTGCAAGGTGCGTCGGCACCGCATAGCGGGCAGCGAAGAGGTCATGGAGCTCCCCCCAGGATGCCACCGTGGATCCAGGGAGGTTGAGCAGCCAGGCGCGTGGCTCGCCGGCGAGGGCCATGGGGAACCAGTTGGCCATCATCATGTCGTCGCCTCCGGCCTTGAGGACAGCCTCCTCGTATGCTAGCAGGAACGGCGATGGGTCTGCCGCGTTGTCGTAACGCGGCGGCATCTCTGGCTTGAACTTGGTCGGCCACTGCACCCGCCGTAGGGCAGGGGCCAGGGCTCGGTACCCAGATGCCCCGCTGTTGATGTCGGCCACAGGGGCGGACGGCGGGGCACTCGCCATGGGGGCAAAGTGCGGCGGCGCGGGGCGCAGGCTGGTGGAGAGGAGCTACGGCGCACCCCTACCTGGCGCGCCAAATGTCGGATGTAGGGTTCCGGCAAAACCCTAAGGTTCATACTCTGGGGTGCGCACGAAGTCTTTCCCTCCTACTGATCCACGCCCTAGCTCTCTAAGATCTTGCGGACGAACTTGACAAACTCGCAACACACAGAAGACACGAGATTTATACTGGTTCGGGCCACCGTTGGGTGTAATACCCTACTCCAGTGTGGTGGTGGTGGATTGCCTCTTGGGCTGATGATGAACAGTACAAGGGGAAGAACAGCCTCCTGAGGTTGAGGTGTTCTTGTGCTAGGGTAGGCTCTCGATCGGATCAGATCAAGTTGAGCTGCCTCTATTGTGGTGGCTAGTTCTGCTTATATAAGCCCTGGTCCTCTTCCCAAATATCGAGCGGGAAGGGAGCCAACAACGGCGGGCCAATTTGAAGGGGAACAACTAGTACAAGCTATCCCGACAAAAGCGGTCTTCGCCTGCAAAAGGCTCTGGTAGTGACGCCGTCTTGGGCTCCATGATGACCTCCGCCTTGCCGTCCCGGTGGTCTTGGTCTCGTTGCACCGATATGGCAACCTTTGCCTGATGCCTCGGTACTCCTCGCATGCGCTTACGTCCTTAGCACCAAAGAGGAAACAAGGACGCTGCGCGCGCTGGCGCCCGCCTGGCACCGCCTGGTATCGATCGTCATGGCTCACGTCACGAAAGCCTCGTGAGGTTTGCCCCGCCACGATATCTCCGCTCCTCATGAGGCTGCCTGGCTAGGCCACTCCTGAGGAGGTCTTGTGTCGTCCGCCTTGCGAGGCTTGGCCCCTCGCGAGGGTCTTGGATGCTTTGCTGATGAAGATGGGCCATACAGGCCTGCTAGCTTAGCCACGCCGTGGGCTGCAGGCAGGCAAGTCTGGGGACCCCCGTTCCCAGAACGCCGACAACATCATTGGTACCAAATGGGTGTTTCGCAACAAGCAAGACGAAGATGGGCAAGTCGTTCGCAACAAAGCACGTCTCGTCGCCCAAGGCTACACTCAAGTCGAAGGTATGGACTATGGTAAGATATATGCGCCCGTTGCTAGACTTGAGTCCATTCGCATCTTACTTGCCTATGCTAATCACCATGATATTACCTTGTACCAAATTGACATTAAAAGTGCTTTTCCAAATGGTGAAATTGAGGAGGAAGTTTATGTTAAACAACCTCCCGGCTTTGTTAATCCTAAGAAACCTGACCATGTTTACAAACTTCAAAAGCTCTTTATGGTCTTAAACAAGCTCCTAGAGAGTGGTATAAATGCTTGACCAAGTTCCTTATTGAGAAAGGCTTTGAGATTGGAAAGATATATTCTACTCTTTTTACTAAAAGGGTTAACAGTGAATTATTTGTGTGCCAAATTTATGTTGATGATATCATATTTGGCTCGACTAACCCTCATTTTAGTGAAAAGTTTGGAAAGCTAATGTCGAAGAAGTTTGAGATGTCTATGATGTGTGAACTCAAGTTCTTTCTTGGTTTGCAAATCAAGCAAACTAAGGAGGGAACCTTTGTTTAAAAGTATACCAAGGACTTATTCAAGAAGTTCAACATGCAAGATAGCAAAGGTATGAAAACACCCATGCCTACTAGTGGACATCTTGACTTGACTAAGGATGGCAAATCGGTTGACCAAAAGGTTTACCGCTCTATGATTGGTTGTTATATCTATGTGTCTCCCGTCCTGATATTATGCTAAGTGTGTGCATGTGTGCACGATATCAAGCGCCCCCTAAAGAATGTCATCTTAAGGCTGTGAAAAGGATAGTGAGATACTTAATTCATACACAAAATTTTGGCATTTGGTATCCTAAGAGGTCTTCTTTTGATCTTGGTTGCTACTCCGATTCGGACTATGCCGGTGACAAGGTTGATAGAAAGTCCACTTCGGGTACTTGTCAATTACTTGGTAGATCTCTTTTGTCTTGGTCCTCCAAGAAACAAAACTCGGTATCCTTATCCACCACCGGAGCGGAATACATTGCCGCCGGTTCATGTTGTGCTAAATTAGTTTGGATGACCCAAACTCTTAAAGATTATGGGATCTATGTGAAACCTGTTCCATTGCCTTGTGATAATGGAAGTGCTATTAAGATTGCTCACAATCCCGTGCAACATTCTCGAACTAAGCGTATTGAAGTTCGTCATCATTTCATTCGAGATCACGTTGCTAAAGGAGACAATGATCTTAAGCATGTTCGTACCGATAAGCAATTGGCGGATATATTCACCAAACCATTTGATGAGAAAGTATTTTCTCATTTGAGAGGTGAACTGAACATCATTGATGCTTCAAACTTGGAGTAGAAACTCCATTTGGATACATGCAAGGCATGAGCCTTTGACTAATCCTTGATATTTCTCTTATGATGATGATCATATGTCTTGGATATACTTGTACCCTTGCATGCTATCTAACCCTTGTAGGTACTTGGATGAATGTAAATCTATGAGATTGCAAATCACTCACATCTTGAGCAATCTCTACATCACCAAGTCTCTACAATATGGTGGTTGAAGGCAAGGAAGCATGAATCCTTCAACATATCCTTTGACAAATTCTATATATCAAATTTCCTTTGGTACCAAATATATGATTGTCATTTTGGATACACAAGTGCTCTTCCTTGCAAGACTAACCCATGTAGGTAGATGAACTCAAATTACAAGCGGTACTCCCTACTCATTGATGAGCTACATCAACCTCGAGCATCCCACACAAGTTCAACTACATGATCATGTTCAACACCACAACCCAAGGTATGATATTCCATCTTAGAGAAGCTTTACCCCAAGTCATGGGACAAAGCAGCTCAACAAGATGTGAATACATCAAAATGCTTAAACGAAACATGGTAACCCCATTTTGAGCTTAAACGATGAGTATGACCTACGATCAAGTGTTCTCACTTGACTCCTCAGTCAATTCTAGATGAAGTTCTGTAGTGTTTCTCTGTGTTCTTGCATTTGTTTTTTGCATATTTGTTCCCTTTATTTAATAAAAAAACTTCATCTAGATTTCTTTTCTTTTCTGTGTTACGTTCTGTATTCCCTGCAACCAATTCATTGCAAATCCTTCAGTTAATTCCTTGCAAATCTTTGTGAGATCTTATTTGCCTAGTGAGCTAAGATGACAATTGTTCTCTCTCTGTGTTGAACTCGGACTCACCGACTTGTCTCTTTCGGTCAAACTGAACCATTTCGGTGCCACAGAAGAAAATAACTCGGTGTTACCGATTTCAATGATGAGGAGACACTTTCCATTTGCATCCTGCATATTTGTTCCAGCTCCACTCAATTATTCTTGTCCTCTACCTGCATCACATTCTACATGCTGCTTTGTCATGTGACTCAAGGACCAAACCTATTCGACTCACATTCCAGAAGATGCAGTTTGGAAATTGATGTCAAAGGGGGGAGAGATATCACATAAAAGCTTTATCACTTCAAAGGGAGAGAGAGACCCCAGATGCTTGGTATTCAAGAGGAGAGAAGTCACATGTCTTTAAGAGGGGAAAAGACATGTATATGTTATGATTGTTTTGTTCTAATTCTCTTGTTTTACTCTGATTTTCTTTTCCCTATCTTCTCCCATTATCACTTATAAGATTCAGGGGGAGAAAGACACCTAAGCGAAGGAAATCTTTGAATTCATTGCATATCTTTACCTTTTGGGGACATGTCTATATCCAATAGAGTACCTAGTACTCACTCTCTACATGTCATCCCAATCTTGGCTCTCTTGTGGTTTACTGTTCTTGCTTTGTTTAGTAGATGTTTCTGTGTTATCTAACCCTGTTTACTCAGGTTCATCTCTTCCAAAGCCAGCTCAAGACCACAAGGTAAGTATATGCATCAGACACATGTCCATGATGATCTCTTGCTAATGTACATATTGTTTGCAAGAAGGACTCATGAACATGAAGGTACACCTCCTATACTCACACCATTTGCTCTGATGCATATAGCAAAGATACATGTAACTCATTGCTTGCTCTATCATGCTTATGCATTCACATGTTCTTTCATTCCATACTTACTTGATTGCATACATGTAGGGGGAGCCTATGCTTGTTACATGTCCTTCCAAAGCTTTACCTATTTTTTAATATCCTTATCTAAAGCTTTGATGTATGTTGTCATCAATTACCAAAAAGGGGGAGATTGAAAGCACAAGTGCTCCCTGGGCGATTTTGGTAATTAATGTCAAGATATCTCTTGTTGGACTAATATTTTCACCTAGTATATTTCAGATGAGCTCAACAGTGGAGTGGAATGGACTAGAGGATGTGGAACCCCTTCAAGATGCTAAGGACAGAAGATTGGCAAAAGCTCAAATGCTCAAGACACTACATTTTCATTTTAGTGATCCAAGATCACATTGAGTCCATAGGAAAGCCAATACTATCAAAAGGGGATGAGGTGTTGCTTAATGGCTTGCTTGCTCAAAGTGCTTAGTGATATGCTCCAAAGCCCTCAAGCAGTTTCTCATTTCCACATATGTCCCAAACCTAAAGTCAAACTCGGGCCCACCGATTTGATCTATCCGGCGCCACCGAGTTCACTTGACATAGCCACTGCCAGAAACCCTAATCAGTTCGGTCTCACCGATGGGATCTCGGTCTCATCGAGATGGGCTTGCAAACTCTCTGTTGCGTGTTGCAATTATTTCAGTCTCACCGAGATATTCAATCGGTCCCACCGATTTTGCTTGACCAACCCTCTGTTTTTCTTGTTACCAAAATCGGTCTCACCAAGTTTGTGTAATCGGTCAAATCGAGTTGAGGTTTTACCCTAACCCTAGCACATCGGTTCCACCGAGTTGATCATATCGGTCCCACCAAAAAGCCTAACGTTCACATTTTGAACTAAATCGCTCTGATCGAGTTTCTCGATTCGGTCCCACCGAGTTTAGTAAATTGCGTGTAACGGCTAGATTTTATGTGGAGGCTATATATACCCCTCCACCCACTCTTCATTCGTGGAGAAAGCCATCAGTACGTGCCTACACTTCTACCATTCATTTTCTGAGAGAGAACCACCTACTCATGTGTTGAGACCAAGATATTCCAATCCAACCACAAGAATCTTGATCTCTAGCCTTCCCCAAGTTGCTTTCCACTCAAATTATCTTTCCACCAAATCCAAATCTGTGAGAGAGAGTTGATTGTTGGGGAGACTATCATTTGAAGCACAAGAGCAAGGAGTTCATCATCAACACACCATCTATTACCTTTTGGAGAGCGGTGTCTCCTAGATTGGTTAGGTGTCACTTGGGAGCCTCCGTCAAGATTATGGAGTTGAACCAAGGAGTTTGTACGGGCAAGGAGATCGCCTACTTCATGAAGATCTACCCTAGTGAGGCAAGTCCTTCGTGTGTGATGGCCATGGTGGGATGGACAAGGTTGCTTCTTCGTGGACCCTTCGTGGGTGGAGCCCTCTGTGGACTCGCGCAACCGTTACCCTTCGTGGGTTGAAGTCTCCATCAACGTGGATATACAATAGGACCACCTATCGGAACCACGCCAAAAATCTCTGTGTCTCCAATTGCGTTTGCACACTCCAATCCCATCTCTTTAGTTTCTTGCAACTTGCATGCTTTACTTTCCGCTGCTCATATACTCTTGCCATGCTTGCTTGAAATGTATTGTGAATGTTTAAACTTGTGCTAAAACTCCACCTTAACTTGAAGAAATTAAAAACTGCTTCTTTTCTTTGTTGAGGGTCTAATCACCCCCCCTCTAGACACCTCTTCTCGATCCTTACACTCACCGACCCTGCGGCGTGTGCCCCAGATGTGGATGCAGGGGCGCGAATGCCGCCGGGTGCCGTTGTGGCGGCTGTTGGAGAGGTGATGTAGCCCGACGCTCCGGAGGCGGCCGCCCCGAAGCTCGGGTGAGCAGTCCTGAGGTGGCAGCTGGAGAGCCGGTGCAGTCTAGTGCTCCTAAGGTCGCCACCCCACGGGCCCCACCGAATGCCCCAGATGCTGACGGTCGCGCTCGGGACTTTTTTCGGCTTCGCCTGAACCTCGAGGAACTCCGCAAGAGGAAAGGATCTCCGAGCTGCAGTGGTGACGCCTACCGGCCGCTGAAGTAGAGGAAGTACATAGCCATAGACGAGTAAGTACCTTATCTTCGTGATTTCCTGCACGTCGTGTCCTTTCCTGACAATTTCTCTTCAGGATCCCTTCGGCTGCGGTGGCGAGATCTCCTGAGGAGTGGCCTCCACAAGTCCTTGGCTAATTCTTGATTTCGGGCTCCCCGCACCGGACCCCCGTGCGAGGCACGGGGCCGGTCCAAGAGGCGGACGCGCCGATGGGGTCCTTGAGCCTGTGTTCCTGGCGCTCTTCCTTCGCGGCCCGGCATGGGGTGTAGGAGGCGTGCCAAGGGCGCCTCTGTTGGTTGCTGCCGGCGGCTGGGCGGCCCCAGAGCCAGCCTGGACTTCGAGCAGCCAGACCGCTCCGCTTAGCACCTCTGCGGAGACCCGGAGAGCGGCAGGGAAGGCGCCGGCCTCCAGCCCCCTACCAGGGACAGGTGAGACACTCCAAGCCCCTCTGGCAGCCCCCGGCGCGAAGGGCGGGCTTGGCCGCACGCTGGAGCTCACGCGCGGGCGCAGCTGTCCGACACGAGCTTCTCCGGGAGGCGATGGGTGCGCTGAGTCAGCTTGGGAGTAGCTTGCTGATGTCGACACCTGCCTTGAGACAGAGGACCTTCGCATGGCGCATGAGTGGCACCGGTTGAAGGTCGCCATCAACCTCGGGTATCTTCAACACGAGCGTCACAGTGCAAGCACCGCGGTGTCCCTCGCGACTTCTCGCTAAGCTTGTGCCCGTGCCCTGGAGGAAGCTAGGGCCGCCGACCGCCATCGTGAGGCAGCCGAGGGGCAGGAGCGGGAGCTCCGAGCTTCGAACGCCTCCCTTGAGCAGGAGATCAAAGCGCGCAGGGCCGCCCTGGTTGCATCACAAAGCGGGGCCCCTTCCGAGGAGAAAGAGATCCAGAAGCGCGAGGAGACGCTGGCGCTGGAGGCCCTGGAGCACAGCCTGGAGCTTGAGCGGCTGGATGTGAGGGAGCCCCAAGTGGTGATGGCTGTGGATGCCGTCACCACGCGGGAAGCCAAGATCTAGGAGGAGGTCGATCGGAGGGTGGCGAAGGCTCGTGCGGATCTCGCCGACGAGCACCGCCTGAAGCTGGAGTTCCTGGAAGCCGAGGTTAAGGGCAGGACCGCCGCCCTTAGGACAAAGATGAACGAGGCATAGCAGCGCGAGAGGGCCGCCAAGGCAGCTCAGGCCTCCGCCCAGGCTGACTTGGCCTCCACACGCGCCGACTTGCTCTCACTCCAGCAGCTGATCGATGGCGTCGCGTCCCTCACGAAGAAGAACGCGGATGAGGTGTGCTGTCGACAGACGCTGCAACGCGAGCATGCTTTTATGCTCTAGGCCCTCAGGGTGAGAGCCAACCGAGCCTTGAGCACCATCTGCGAGGAGAGCGCCCCTCACCCGCACGAGGAAGATTACGCGAACCACCTCCACTTTGTTGCTAAGGTTGTGACCCGCCTAGAGGATCGGGCCGCGATGGCTCGCGAGCTCGTTGAAGAGAGAGGTCGGGGCCTTCTCGGGCGCGCGTTCTCACGCATCTTCAGCCACCTCCTGAACCTTGATCCCCACTTCGACTTCGACGCCGCCATAGCCCCCGTGCCCGGGGTCATCCAGGACAACCTGGCGACCTGGGTGGATGACAACGTGGACGCGCTGGTCGCGGAGTTCGCTCCCGAGGATGATGCGGCCGTGATTGCGGTCGACGGGGATGATGCGGAGGGCGACGATAAAGACGACGATGGTGAAGACGCAGACAGTGTGGATGAAGACGATGAGGACGGCGCGGAAGGCAGCACCTCCGGTTAGACCTGTATTTCCTTTTGCCTTAACCTGTATGAAGGAAAAACCTTGGGCGCGGCCCTGCGGGGCGTCAAAGCATTTTTTGAGGGGGGGGAGCCTTATAATGTATGAAATGAAATGTACAAACTGGTGAAATGCCTTTTAAGGACGGAGTTAGGACGCGTCGTCGCGGGCCCGCGGGCCCCCGTGCGGGGTAACTGTTGCCACTTATCTTGGTTCTGCAGGTCTTGAGTGAGCCCTGACATCCTGGTTGAACCTTCCTCCCGAGGTGAGCCCTTCAAGGCCCGCTAGGTCCCATGTCTACCTAGAAGCCTGCTGCCCGTCCAAGAGATCCTCGCGAGGAGTGAATGCTGGACTATGGCAAGGTATGCGCACAGTGATCCTGTGGCGATTGCACCTTGACCCTGGAGGGGTCTTGTCACCGCCCGGGCTGGACCGAACGTGCCTGGCACGCACATACCACGCCCAGCCCCCGCTCGCGGGGCGCTCGCAGGGGGGTAGCAGGTGTGAGCCCCTCAGAAAAACATGCAACCAGAAAGCGAGAAACCGACAGAAATCAAGAGAAAATTTCCCCCGTTTTTGATAAACACAAGGAACTTCAAATCTCAGTCCAAAAAGGCAGCGAGTCGATTTACAGAAAGAGGGGCGAAAGCAAACGGCCGCATCCGGCACCTAGCTAGTCTTCTTGTCTTCTCACCAGCGCGGAGCTAAGTGCTTTCACTGGGTGTGAGCATAGTCATTGGGGGACAGTGTCGACGGCCAGTGCGGAGCATGGTGCTTCCACTTGGACGTGGGCGGGAGCCCGGTGAGGCTCGAGGGCGGCACTCAGGAGACTTCGGCGCATGTACAACCCCACTCATTATTACATGAGAGTGTCACGAGCGGAGACCTTCACAGGCATGGGCCTTGCTTCATGTCTCCTGACGAGGGCCCCGCCCTGCGCCTCCTCCGACCACCGTTGGGGCGTCCGGAAACCAGGACGAGACCAAGGGGCAAGGGGGATGCTGGCGGTGCCCTCGATGACCGCGGCCCCCCCGCCGGGGGTAGGGCTCCCCGGCGCCTTCCCTGGCAGAGGACCTACCTCCACGCAGCGCCTTGCTCCACGTGGCACGGGGGAGGCCCTGGCTCCGGGCTCCCCCCGCGCAGCCCCCCAGTGCGTCTCTCCTGCGTGGGGTGGGGCCATCGCCCCGGGGTCTCTGGCCGTCGCCGTGGCCTGGTTTACCTGCGGTCCATGGTTAGCGTAATCAGGCTCCTAAGATATCGGCTGTACCCAGCGATTGTCGTCGTTGAAGGGGTCAATGAAGCTTCCGGGCGGCTCGCGGAACGCCCCGGCCTCTTGCATCCCTGCCACCAAGCTTGGCTCGGAGAACGGGCGGGGGCCTCTTCTCGGCGTGTACATTAGGTCAACCATGAGAGGCATGTAGACGTCTGAGATTGCCGCCTTGGGGCCATCGCCTCGGCGCCCTGTGTGGTGGGCCGCCAGGTCCGACGCCAGGCTTTGATGACCGTGGGGTGACAACCCGGTGCGGCCCCGCAAGGGACCGCCAGAGCTTGCCTCGCCTGGAGGCGGCGTAGTCGTGGTAGGACGAGCGGCGCTGTGGGCCATGTTGATGCTGTCGAATCCCCCAGGAGCTCCGGGGGGCGCCCATGCACGCCAGGGTCCGGCGCGTGCCCCTACCACAACTTGAGGCCGGGGAAGGGTGCAGAAGGGTGCCGCACCCCTGCAGGCAGCGTCAAGCAGCTCGACAACCCGCTCCAGCAGGCGCCGCGACCGCCCTCCGCCAACCTGCAACGCAGCAGCTCTCGCGCCACGATGTGCGCGGCTCGCATGTTTGTGGTGCCGTCGCCATGGCGTAGCCCGAAGATCGTTGGTGGCGCGCGTACATCACGGCGCGAGGGCGGACGGCGTCGGCCCGCACCGCCCACGTCCAATGGCGTTGGGCGGCGTGCGGGCCGCCTGGAGCACGGAGAGGAGGTCTTCTTGGGCGGACGGCACTGCCCGGGCGGGCCAAGCAGCCCAGTGCTCGGCGTGAGCCCTCGGGTCGTCAGCCATCAGAACTACATGGTGATGGTGGGCCGACTGGAAGAAGAGAGGCCCCGACGCATGCCTACCTAGTGCGCAAATGTCAGATTTAGGGTTCCGCAGACCCTTGAGAGGTGCGAACTCTGGGGTGCGTGTGAAGAACTCGTCCTCCCCGGTCTGCCTACTTGCTAATCTCACTGGCTAGCTCGATGAACTGGATGTAGAAGGGACACAGCAATTTATCCTGGTTCGGGCCACCTTGCGGTGTAATACCCTACTCCAACTTTGTGGTGGATTGCCTCAAGGGGCTGAAGATTAACTAGTACAATGGTAGAACAACCTTAGGAGGTGAGGTGTCCTTGTGCTCGATGAGCTGGTGGGTGTGAGGATGATCTGAATGATCCACCCATCTATGGTGGTGGCTAAGTCCTATTTATAGTGGCCTTGGTCCTCTTGCCAAATGTAAGGCGGGAAGGGATCCCACAACGGCCCAATTTGAAGGGGGACAACTAGTACATGCTATCCTGACAAAAGTAGTCTTCGCCTACAAAAGCCTCTGGTCGTGACGCCATGGTGGGCTCGGTGATGACCTCCGTCCTGCTGTCCTGGCAGTCTTGGTCTTGTTGCACAGAAATGGAAACCTTTGGCTGATTCCTCGGGACTCCGTGCCTGCGCTTGCCTCCTTAGCGCAAAAGAGGAAACTGGTACACTGCGCCCGCTAGCGCTTGCCTGGCCTTGATCGTCATGGCTCACGTCATCAGAACCTCGCGAGGTGAGCCTTGCATAGAAATCTCCGCTCCTCGGGAGCCAGCCTGAGGAGGCTGCCCCTCCAGGAGGTCTTGGGCTCATCTGCCTCGTGAGGCTTGGCCCCTCGCGAGGGTCTTGGGTTGTTGATCCTGAAGCTGGGCCGTACCAGGACGCCGATGGAGCCACGTCATGGGGCGCAGGTAGGCAAGTCTGGGCACCCCCGGTCCCAGGACGCCGACAGTAGCCCCCGGGGCCAAGGCGGCTGCCTGTTGCAGATCTTCAATAAGGGGACTCCAAACACACATTTCTCTGGATTGAGTCACAGATCCACCTTGTGCAAGCTGGCAAACATTTCTTCCATATCTTCAATAAGGGTCCTTGCCTCCCAAGACTTCACCACTATGTCGTCGACATAGACCTCAGCGTTCCTCCCGAGCTGCTGGCCCAGAGCGATGTGCATCAGCCGCTAGAAGGTTGCCCCGACATTATGCAGCCCAAACAGCATGCTGTTGTAGCAGTACACCCCGCATGGGGTTAGGAAGGCCGTCTTCTCAACATCCTGCACCACCATCTTGATTTGGTGATAGCCCAAGAAGGCGTCCAGAAAACACAACAGGTCACGTTCGGCAGTGGAGTCGACGATCTGATCGATGCGTGGAAGCAGGAAGGGGTCCTGAGGGCAAGCCTTGTTGAGGTTGGTGAAATCGATGCACATGCGCTCCTTCCCGCCTTTCTTGGGGACAATGACTCGGTTTGCTAGCCACTCTGGGTACCGCACCTCCCGAATGACACCAGCCTCTTGCAGTTCGCGGGTCTCTTGGATGATGAACGACTGCTTCTCCGTGGGCTACCGCCGCGCCTTCTGCTTCACTGGGTGCAAGTTAGGGCACACCCTCAGATGATGCTCGATTATTCCTCTCGGGATTCCGAGCAGGTCCTTGGGCTCCTATGCGAACACATCCTTTTTCGTGCGCAAGAAGCTAATCAACAACTCTTCATGATCTGGAGGGAGGTCAGCGCCTATGGTGAAGGTGGCGGTTGATGCCCCGTCTTCGTCAACCTGCACTTGCTTCATCTCGGCACGATCCTGAGAGAACAATTGCTTCTTCTTTGCTGGTGCAGCCCCTGGAGTTTCCGGGGCCCCTTCTTCGCTTGGTCGCGCAGCCGCCGCGGCTCTGAAGGCGAGCTCGAGGGCCAACAACGAGTCCTTGGTATCCCCCGCTATGGTGAGGACGCCGCTTCTTCACGGCATCTTCATGAGATTGTAGGCAGGGTGAGTTACTGCCATGAACTTGGCCAAGGCCGGGTACCCGAGGATGGCGTTGTACGGGAGGCTGATGCAGGCGATGTCAAAGTCGATAATCTCGGTGCGGTAGTTGTCGTGGGTGCCGAAGGTGACGGGGAGGCGGATCTGCCCTAGGGGGCTGATGGAGCCGTCGATGACTCCAGATAAAGGCTTGGTGGGGCGGAGCCGGCCATGCGGCACATGAAGCAAGCCGAATGCCTCCACAGAAAGCACATTGAGGCGGGCTCCACTGTCGATGAGTGTCTTGGTGACCGCCACGTTGCAGATGGTGGGGGTGCAGAGCATCGGGAGTGCGCCGGCACCTGCGGTGGTCGCGGGGTGATCCCCTGAATCGAAGGTGAGGTCGGCTTTAGGCGCCGCCCAGCCCGGGGAAGCTCCACGCTGCACGTGGGCGGCACCCACCTAGCGGAAGAACTCCTTGACGTGGCGGTCCAAGGGCGGCGCCTGCGAACAACCGAGGAGGGCTACGACAACGTGGGGCGCCGGTGCCGTGAAGTGCACGACAAAGAGGCCGCGCAGCTCCTCCCAAGAGGCCACCGAAGATCCTGGCAACTTGAGCAGCCAGGCGCGCGGCGCGCCCGTGAGGGCCATGGGAAGCCAGTTGGCCATGACCTTGTCGTCGCCGTCGGCTGCCCAAACTGCCTCCTCGTATGCTCGGAGAAAACCTGTTGGGTCCGGCGCGCCGTCGTATAGGGGCGACAGCTCCGACCTGAACTTGGGTGGCCACTAAACCCATCATAGGGCGGGGGTGAAAGCGCGGAGGCCCTCATCTCCCCCGAAGGGGCGCGTCGGTCCGGTTGATGGAGCAGCGTCCGCCATGAGAGCCTAACAGGGGAGCGCAGCAGACAGAGAGGCGGATCTTCGACGCACCCCTATCTGGTGCGCCAAATGTCGGATTCCAGGCTCCACAGACACTTGAGAGGTTCGAACTCTGGGGTGCGTGCGAGAAACTTGATCTCTCCAGTCTGCCTACTCACCAATCTCAGGGCCTAGCTCGATGAACAGCAAGGAAATGGGACGCATCAGTTTACCCAGGTTCGGGCCACCTTGTGGTGTAAAAACATACTCCTACTTTGTGGTGGATTGGCTTCGAGGGGCTGAGGATGAACTAGTACAGTGGGAGAACAACCTCAGGAGGAGGCGTGTTCTTGTGCTTGAGTAAGCTGGTGAGCTGGTGAGGATGGAATGGATCCGATCCCCTCTATGGTCGTGGCTAGGCCCTATTTATAGTGGCCTTGGTCCTCTTCCCAATTGAAGGCGGGAAGCGATCACACAACGGCCAAATTCGAAGGGAGACAACTAGTACACGCTATCCTGACAAAAGTAGTCTTCGCCTGCAAAACCTCTGGTCATGACGCCGTGGTGGGCTCGGTGATGACTTCCGTCCTGTCGTCCTAGCTGTCTTGGTCTTGTTGCACGGGAATGGAAACCTTTGGCTGATTCCTCGGGACTCCGCGCCTGCACTTGCCTCCTTAGCACCAAAGAGGAAACTGCTGCACTGCACCCGCTGGCGCCCCTGGCCTGGGTCATCATGGTTCACGTTATCCGAACCTTGTGAGGTGAGGCTTGCATAGAAATCTCCGCTCCTCAGGAGCCAGCCCGAGGAGGCCGCCCCTCCTGGAGGTCTTGGTGTCGTCTGCCTTGCGAGGCTTTGCCCCTCGCGAGGGTCTTGAGGAGTCAATGCTGAAGGTGGGCCGTACCAGGCCGCTGATGGAGCCACACCATGGGCCGCAGGCAGGCTAGTCTGGGTACCCCCATTCCCAGAATGCCGATCGGCGAGGCCCGGGCAGCCGCGTGTTGGGAATGGCGGTGGAGGTAGGGTTGACGCCGAAGAGCGGGCACACGGCCGGGTTGATCACATCGGCGCCCGAGAGGGTTCTGCTGTGGATCTAGGGAATGGGGGAGCTGGCGATGGAGATTGGGTGGACTAATTGAGTGAAACACAAGCGTGAGGTGGGTGGGGGGGGGTGTTGGCGGCCTAGGTGAAAAGGGTTTAAAAATATCCCCGGTCGTCGCGCGGAAAGGCCTATGCAAACGGTTGCCTCTAAGCGCTTGTGTGCACAAACAACATAATTTTGTTTGAAATGAAGACGTGTTAATATTGAAATGAAGACGTGAGTTCACCGTTTGGCCTCTAATTTTTTCGCATGGTAAGCAATCACCATTATACCACATGTTTGATTTGCTGGCGCATTTTAGGTCTGGTGTGCTATATTTAAGACAATTTTTGGCATTTACCGTGCATTTTGTCATATAAATCAAATCCTAGCCGGAACTGTATGTGCTGATGAAATGGATGAGGATTGCCAGTCGATCTGGGAGCATCCAACGGTGCAGATGTACGATCCGTGGGGTTTGGGTTCTGGCCAATTAGAATGGACGACTCAGATCACGCGCGCAGCAAGGGGGACATCGTCCATGGTTTGGTAGGCACACAACTTTCATGGGTGAACCGTGTGCTATTTGAAAACATTTACATGAACTAACATCATATTTTCGTTTGAAAGAAAACATGAGTTCATCGTTCGCCTCCAAACAAATTTCCACGGTAAGAAATCACCATTGTACCCTATGGTTCAATTTTCGGGTGCATTTGAGGTATCATTTGCTATATTTGAGTCGTTTGCTATAGTCGCAACTACACGTGGGTGTTAGCACGATCATTTGTGTGTCTCTTTGGGATTTTTCATTCATTGTCCGAGAACGGGAAAAAATTCAAACAGTTCGGCTACAGGGTGTGGCCAGAGGCGTAGGCCTTGTTGGTATTTTAATTACAGGAAATGCATATAGAGTCCGGAAATAATGAAAATCGGTGTATCGCCATGGCGTGTTCTCAGGATCCCATGGAAATTTTTTGGTAAAGTTTGGCACAGGTTTTAATGCTCACACCTTCCAAATTGGAGCATCTCACTAGAAGGATCATAGTTTCCAAAAGGAGACGCGGCACTTCGGACTCCAATCGTCGGTGATTACATCGTTCCGTCTCGATTTTTTTCCACCGGTAAACTGTCACGTATATACCCTAGGTTTGATTTTCTGGCCCATTTCAGGTCTCATCTACTATATTTAAGTCATTTTTTGCATTTACCTTGCATTTAGTGCATATAAAACCAAAATTGTACTACAACTACATCTGGTTGTTAGTTAGCAAAAAAGGTGTACAAATCATTTGTGTGTCGCTTTGCGAGTTTTCATCCATTGTGTGAGAAGCTGGGAGAAGTTTCAAACATTTCGGCCGCGAGGTGTGGCCACCGGCGTAGGCCTAGTTGGTATTTTAATTACAGGAAATTCAGATGGAGTCCGAACATCATCAAAATCAGCGTGTGCCCATGGCGTGCTCTCACGACCCCATGGAAAAAATTGGTGAAGTTTGGCACAAGTTTTCACTACAAAAAAAGACACATCCGTGACATTTTGGGCCGAATGAATTTTTTTCCTGTCATGCTTATGACACTTCTATGATGATAATTGTGACAAAACCCGGTATCATCATAGATGTGGTGGGCTCCTACTTCTATGACAAAAAATCAAGACAGAAAATGGGCTTTTCATCCTGGGCGGGCCGGAGACGCAGCTGCATGACATTCTTTGGGCCGTCCATGATGGAGAAAACTGTGGTAGAAGCGAGGGGGCGGAAAATATCGGGGAGTTCCCGGTTACGGTCGGTGGTCGGGAGCCGAGCGATGCGCGTTTCTCTCGTACACGTACGCGCGTGGGTGCGAGGCATTGGGCTCTAACTGAACCCGAGCGAGGCGTTCGCCTACTGAACCCGAGCGATTGCACTGCAGGCTATGCGTTACTAAACCCGAGAGATCGATCGCTGGCTGGTAACTGAACCCGATCGAGCGATTCCTTCGCTACTGCTGCTAACTGAAGCCGATCGAACCTGCTGCCTCTTGATGAACAGTGACCGTTGTTGGGGGGGTGGATGAACAGTTCCCGGTGGGGGTTTGGATGAACAGGAACCCGTGGTGTTGCCACTGGATGAACAGGACCCCGTGGAGGGCTGGATGAACAGGTCCCCATAGAGGGCTGGCTGAACAGTATCCGGTGGAGGGCTGGATGAACAGGACCGCGATCGATCGAGCCGGTGGAGGGATGGATGAACGGGACCCCGTGGAGGGCTGGATGAATTGGTCCCCGTGGAGGGCTTGTTGAATGGTAGCCGGTGGAGGGCTGGAGGGGTAGTTGAACAGGACCCCGTGGAGAGGGGTGGTTGAACAGTAGCCGGTGGAGGAGCGGCGGAGGCTGGAAGAACAGTAGCCCGTGGATGAACAGCCGCAGCAAGCTGGAGGAGGTCGACGGTGGATGAACAGTAGCCCGTGGAGGCTGGAGGAGGTCGACAGTGTAGGTGAACAGTATCCCGTGGAGTCCCGTTTTGCGGTACACCACACCCCTCCTGATATACAGGACCCCCGTTTCGACCGTAGCGCTCCGACACAAGTCCGTTTCCTCTGTTTTGCGGTATGCCACACCCCTCCCGATCAACAGGACCCCGTTTTGACCGTAGGAGGTCCAAGAGAAGTCCGTTTACTCCGTTTTGGGGTATGCCAGACCCCTCCCGATGAACAGGATCCCGTTTCAACCGTGGCCGGTCGAACACAAGGCCGTTTCCTCCGTTCTGCGGTACACCAGACCTCGTTTCGATCGGCTATTCCGTCCAAGCCGGTTGGCTCCCGATGAACATGACGTATTCCGTTGCCTCCCGATGAAGACGACGCATTCTGTTGCATCCCCATGAACACGACGACGACACAGTTTCTCCATTCCGACCTAGCCATGTACACGAAACCTGGCCGTATGTATGCACGAGTAGGCGTTCGAGACCCCGCCCGTATGTACGTACGTGGCCGTATTTACTTTATTGCACCCTAGCCGCTGTACGTCATGTATATGCTACGTGCGCGCCTCTACTACGACACCTGCCCTTCCTTACACGGCCACGGTTCATCGCTATAGCCTGCAGACAGACAGATCGTATGTACGTACAAGTTCGCGACGAGAATGACAACGCTACGTACGCTTTGACCAGGTGGGTCCCCACTGTCAGCCACTTCCTTGCGTGCGAAGATGTAGCTGGTGGGTCCCAGTAGTCAGGGGGTGAATCATTTTTTTGCCCATAATATGGACGCACTTCCTTGCGTGCGAAGATGTAGCTGGTGGGTCCCAACAATCAGGGGGAAGCATTTTTTTCACGAAATACGGTGGCACGTCCGTGGGTCCCTGCTGTCAGGTGGAGGAATCCTTATTTTCCGCGTAATAAGGAGGCACTTCCTTGCTGCGGCCATGGACCCAGCTGTCAGCCTTTCCACGTACAGTACTCTTCCGATGGAAGTCGTCCCTTGACCACGTTGACCACGCCGCGCCAAGAGCATCAGGGTGGTGGACGACAGCGAGGCCTAGGAAGCGGATGACGCGGAGCAGGCGAAGACGCGGCAGTGGATGCCCACGCGGAGAGGAGTACGAGGGTTCATTGGTTCGGCTGCGGTGTGAGGCTGCCGTCGCCGCAGAATAACAGGGGGTGTGGGTGAGTGGATGGCCTAGCCAGCGGTGGGAGTAGTAGGGGGTCGTGAGGCCTCCGCGGCATCACAGCCGGCCACAGGAGGCAGGAGCACGCGGCACGACCGGCGCTGGTTTGGGCGGCTAGAGCAAGAAAACCAGAGGTTGAAGAAGCACGGCGACCGTTGGATGGACACCATACGGTCACTGCAGCTAGAATCATTTATATTGACTAAGTTGACAAAGCCCTTGGTACGCGTCAACTTAGTAGGCCCACAGGTCAGCCTCCGAAACGGTGCGCCCCAGATGTCAGGGGGAGGAATCAGTTTTTGGGCGGCTGAAGCAAGAATATCCGAGATTGAAGAAGAAGCACGACATCCGTTGGATGGACATCCAAGAGCCACTGCTGCTAGAACCGTGTGTTGACTATAAGTTGACAAAGCCTTGCATACGTGTCAACTTAGTTTTTGTTTTTTAGGGGACGCGTCAACTTAGTAGTCCCACAAGTGTGTGGCAGAGAACATATAGCCCATTTGTGATGTGTAAGAATGTACAACCCATTTTTGAATTGTAATGGAATTTACTACAGCCCATTTACAGTTTGTTAAAAGTACAACCCGACAACGATTAATCATTTCAACCAACCGCTCAAAACAGAATTCAATCAAATTTCCCACATTTTGATGGGATCCGAAATTTCTAGTCAGATTAAATATAATTTCAAAATAAATTTGTATTACGTAAAAATCCAACGAAATATTGCACGCGCAACAAGTAATGAAATTAAAATATTCAAATTCCAAAAATAATATATATTTTAAACTAATTACATGTTTGGCGCATTTTTTTATAGTTACTGTCCAGTTTTTATAATTACGTCCCATTTATTATTTCTTAAAGCCCATTTTCTTGGTACGCCTAATGCATCCCTCCTAGGAAAGATTTGCAGACCAGCCGGGCAGAGAATAACAAGTTGACCCGGATTGTGTACAACTGTCGGCCCAGTTGCATTGCTGATGTTGAAGAAAAAGGCATGTGTAGTACAGTACGACCTTACATGGTTACTCGGCCCACATTCAGCGACGCCAGAAAGGCCCAAACAAGGCTTCTGTACAACTTTTTGAAGTCATTGAGCTCAATTAATAACTTAAGAAAAAAGTTAGAGTACAGTGGAACCTAATTAAAAGCTATCACGAGTGAAGAAATAATTCAACGGGTCTGACTTGTGCGTGTGTTTGTGTGTGTGTGTGTGAGAGAGAGAGACCCATCGGTCGATGCTCGTAAATACATCTTTCAACCATATGCATTGATGATGCTCAGTAAAAACTTATATAGTTGACACAATCATATAGAACATCATAGCACATTGAACTTGCATACAAATATTTCACGCAGGAGGCACAATCAGGGTGGAAGCAGTGGATCGCTAGGGGTAGGGCTATGTTGAAACCAACGAACTCGTACATAACGGTTCATCGTCTTTATCAATGATGGGGAAATATCTTGAATGTTGTGCAAAGAAAATGGACAGTCAACACAATATATAAGTTCTGCTAGAACATATTAAGTTGATGTACAACCCTTTCTAAAAAAAATTCAAGTAAAAAAATAGAACATGTCACAATCAAATGTACTGGCACATCAGTGCTTCACACATATAGCTCGGATTTAACTAGTATCTCACAAGATTCAGTTGTTACCACAAATTAGAGCACATCCAGGCAGCCAGCCCTACCTCTTCTTCCAAAGAAGCAGTGGTCTCCGCCGCGCGATGGAGTAGGCCCTGTGCCATCCATCGTTCCGAGCAACACAGGGAAAGTCTTACGTTGACTCCTGTAATGGACGTCATCGACGGACCAGGGCACCAGCGGCGGCGGTAGGACTTCGATTGATGGATTGACCACTTCTTCGACATGCACGAACACTCGATACAGGTACATCCCTAACATGGTCTGCGGCGGCCTTGGTGGCGATGAATAGTACAACTCCGGTTCCTGCACCGGTATCTCAACACCAATCACCTTCGGTATGGTGGACGGCTTCTTCATCCATGCCATAACCGTCAGGGCCCAGCTGTCTGGAGGAACAAACATACTTACTAGATCACCTCCAAGGTCGTTGTTAAGCTCATTCATGGACTCGCTATTCCAAGCACGTTGAGGCATGCCATGGAAGGTAAGCTTTGTTAAAAACTCAAGCTCAGAAGGCACAGAGCCCCATCCTGGGTGCCACCGATCAAAGCTCACCAGAGCGCTATCGCAGCAAACGCCGGGAAGATTCGACCACACGGCTGCAGTCGAAAGTTGTCCGAAACCTGACGAAGAAATCAGCCGGTGGCGGACAGACTTTGACAAGGTTGTCCGGCGAGACGGGAGGTCGGTCGCCGTTGATGGTTACCACCAGCACTTTGCCGGTAAACTGGCCATCAAGTGCCGCCATGCCACAGTTGAGTGACAACACGCAACGCCCGAAGGCAGGACGGACCTCAGGATCTCTTGCTCGGAGATCCGCGTTGACCGGCGACATGATGGTGCGCTTGAGTACAGGGAGTACAGGAGGGGGATTTGGGGGAACTGGAGTAGGAATTGAGATTCTAGAGGTGGGGGAGGGGTGGGAGATTTGGGATGAAAAGGTAGCATGAATTTCGAAGACGCGCTAATATGCTCTCGGAGCGCAAGCGCACGAAAACACTGGTGGCGCCCACATATCAGCCTAAGAGTCATTTTTCTTTCTTTTTTTGAGAGCCTGGCCTTTTTAGGATCTTTTGAGAGCCCGGCCTAAGAGACATAATTGACCTGTTTGGCTTTGCGTTACTACTTGGCCCATATTCAATGACACCTCACTGGCCCAAACCAGTGTACATCATCGAAAAGACACTGAGCTCAAATTATAACTTGAAAAAAGGAGATATACTCTGAACACTGGAGAATGGTGATGCCCTCATTTAGCAAACCAGCAGTTCGAGACAATAAACAGTTCAAAACAACGATATATACAACATTCAAACACTGACTAGTGACTACTACTGACATAAACAACAAGACATGATAGTTCATAAAAGGTCTTGCTACACCACCAAAACGCACCCATCTGCAGCGCTCAGACTCTCGTGATCCAGACGAGAAGGACATTCCAAATAGAGGCAACTATTACATAGTAAGAGTGACATAGACGAGGATGACCAAATGACAAGGAATATGCATAACAAAAGAGAGAACTACCCATCCAGAACAAGAAGCAAAGACAACAAGTCATTCGAAGAGGGATGATCCAACACCATCATAATTTTTAGCCCCGCTACCGCCACCAGTGATCCGGAGACACTAGTACTCCACCCTTTCGATGCAACAACCCAATTACCTATCAACCTGAAGGCTTGAACCACATCACTGCTTGTCGGATCTGACACATCCAAGGATCAAAGTTAATCCATATGCCTTTGTCATTCTCACCTTCTTTTGGCTGCAGGCTGTATCGTTGACAATCAGGGGAGTTTGCTCCCGAACTCCTAGGGCTCACCGTGTAGACACAGTTTTCCATAGCAAACAATGCCTCTCTGCCATCAAGGTCCTTGCCAACGATGATCTCCTAGTTAATCGGATAACTGAGTCTGAGAAACAGAGAGTGTGAACCAAGGTTGTTTACCCGCTATCGGTGTCAAAACCGGCAGATCTCGGGTAGGGGGTCCCAAACTGTGCGTCTAAGGTCGATGGTAACAGGAGACAGGGGACACGATGTTTACCCAGGTTTGGGCCCTCTCTATGGAGGTAATACCCTCCTTCCTGCTTGATTGATCTTGATGAATATGAGTATTACACGAGTTGATCTACCACGAGATCGTAATGGCTAAAGCCCCAAGAGTCTAGCCTGTATGATTGTCGTCGCCTCTACGGACTAAACCCTCCAGTTTATATAGGCACCGGAGGGGACTAGGGTTGTACAAAGTTGGTTATAGAGAAAGGAATCTTCATATCCGAACGCCAAGCTTGCCATCCACGCCAAGGAGAGTCCCATCCGGACACGGGTGAGAGTCTTTGGACTTGTATCTTCATAGCCCATTAGTCCGGCCCACATTACATAGTCCGGACGCCTGAGGACCCCTCGGTCTAGGACTCCCTCAGTAGCCCCTGAACCAAGCTTCAATGATGAGGTGTCCGGCGTGCAGATTGTCTTCGGCATTGCAAGGTGGGTTCCTCCTCCGATTACTCCGAAGCATCCTTCGAACACCGAAAACGTGTCCGGCTCTGCAAAACAAGTACCACACACAATCACAGAGAGTATAATATTTCACGAGTCTAATCTGCTGACCACTTTTCTAGCGTGACACCACGTCACCACCCGGTCATTACTTCGAACCTTTTTTAGCCTACCGCTCCATGTTTCGAGATGCGGTTTCATTGGCACGTCTTGTCAAAGCAGAGACCGTGTCCCCTCATTATGGGATTCTCATCAATATGGGCGTGGGTAATCCAACCGTGTCGTCTGCACGGCTCTTGGGGAATAGGCGAATTTTAAGGCGAGTGGAGAGGCGCTTGATATTCGCTGCCTTTATAAAGAGATAAGGATTCACCCCTTTCGCTCACGCCCTCTTTCTCCCTGCCCATCTACTCTCGATCTCCAGCGCCCAAACTCTCATCCTCTCTACCTCAAAAAGCACTCCAGCCATGTCCGGATCTGGAGCGCAGGGCAAATGGATGGTCTCCTTCGTCAAGGAGAAGAACATCACGAAGCTCCGGGAGGCCGGGTACTTGGCCAAGGAAATCGCCCATCGGCTTCCGGCCAAGGGGCAAATCATCCCCACCCCAAAGCCACATGAAAGGGTAGTGTTCATCCCTCATTTTGTCCGCGGATTGGGATTTCCTCTCCACCCATTCGTCCGCGGGCTTATGTTCTACTACGGGGTGGATTTCCATGATCTGGCCCCCAACTCCTTCCTCAACATCTCGGCATTTATTGTCGTGTGCGAGGCCTTCCTCCACATCCCCCACTTCGGATTGTGGCTGAAGATCTTCAATGTGAAGCCAAAGGTGGTGGACGGACAACACGCAGAGTGCGGAGGCGCCATGGTGAGCAAGATGCCCAACGTCATTTGGCCCAAAGGTACTTTCGTAGAGACCGTTAAAGGGTGGCAGAAGCAGTGGTTCTATGTCACAGAGCCCCGTGACACCACCTGGGCCGTGGCTCCCAAATTTAAGTCCGGGGCCCCAATGTGGATTACCTCCTGGCTAGAGAAGGGTCTGGATTGGGCTTCGTCAGATGAGCTGACGCTGCTGCAGACGCGTATTAAGAGCATGGTGGACAAGAACATCAAGCTTGTGAACGTGATCCAGGTGATGCTTGTTCGCTGGATCCTTCCCTGCCAACGTCGAACTTGCCATTTGTGGGAGTTTGATCCAACCAAGCACCAGACCTTGTAACGATTCTTCGGCACCACGCACGAAGATATCTAGAAGGTGCTATTCAAGGGAAACCAGACGTGGCCGGAGATGACCGAGGACCGCGGTCATGACCTAACTCATCCATGCAGTCTGGTGAGTTCTCCATATTACGAGGTATATCCTCCACCTGTATATTCGAGGAAGATGTCTAAGCTTCCCCATTTAACTTTTCAGGGCTGGACAAAGAAGGCGGAGTGGATCCAGTGTCCGGCTCCGCTGCCCGAAGACCCAGCTATCCCGCGTCTGACGAAGATGCTGGTTCCGGCGCCCTCCCAGGCGCAGGAGAAGAAGGCCAAGAAAAAGGCCAAGGAGACCAGAAGTGGTCTACGCCGCAAGGGTGCTTCGGACGTGACGTCCGAAGACGCCGAGACTCAGTCCTCCGCCGCTGAGGATGACAAGGAGGAGAAAAGCAACTCTCCCCTTGAGGAGGGAAGGAAGAAGAGGGCGGCCTCCACAAATATGGAGGCAGAGGCGTCCAAGAAGGGGAAGGTCTCCCTCATGGATAACTCCGCGTGGGACATCGATAGCGGCCCAGAGTGGCGCCCCCGAGACAAGCCCCTGGCCAAATTGTGAGTACTCAAAGACCCTGATGGATTCATATATCAGCCTTTTTACTTCATAGTTTTAACATGTTGAATCATGCACTTGCAGTCCGGCTCGTTCCGACCTCGAGCGATCCTCATCTTCGGGGAATTCGCTGGACCCGAAGGTGATGGACAGCGGGTCCCTTCCGGCGGCCTCCTCTCCCAGGGCCATGGATGACACCGAGGTGTTGTCCTGAAGGATCCCAGGCCAGGGATAGATGCAGGAGGCCGTCAGGATGGCGCCAGAGGGTGAAGACTCGGCCGCCGGACACATGAGGGAGCAAATCCCCCTGGAGACTGGCGATGGGGGCCATATCCAATTAAGCCCCCAGCCGAATACGGTCCCGAAGACCTATACGGCTCCGGAATCTGGCAAGCAACCTCCTTCGAAAGAAGGAGGTGTGCCCATTCCGCCGGTGACCTCTGTCCAACCAGAGGCACCGAATACTCTACTGGAAGCACTGCGAAGTGCTTCCATTGTTGAGGAACACCGTACCCTCATGGGTACGGTGATTGAGAAGATTCAGTCCGTGAAGAACGGACTAACCGAAGCCTGCACAAGCCTTCTAACAGGCTTTGAGGTAAGCAACACAATTATGCGAAAAGAATGTCACAGTATAGACAGTAGCCCCTGAGACTCTGTACGGTGTTCGGAAAGAAAAGCCGGACAGAGGATCAACTAACTTTCGCAGGAGATTAACTGGATGTGTTTATGGGAATAAGAAGGCGTTGTTGCTGGCTGCGACTTCTCATGCTGCTGAGGTCTCCGGACTGAAGCAGAGTCTGGAGCGGACCGAGGAAGAGCTCGGCCGTGTGAAAAAGCAGCTGGAGGACAAGCAAGGTATGCCATGACCTTCTGTATATCAAAAAGGATAGGTGATTTGTATTGACCATAATGCAAGGATATTAGTAGGAGCGACGACCAAGGTCGAGCCCTTAAAAAGGCGCTGGCCGAGGCCAAAAAGAAAGCGGCAAAGGAGCAAGCCGGCCGTGAAAAACATGAGGCCAGGGTTGATGAGGTCCAGCAGGAGCTCCAGGACGCCGTGAAGAAATGCGAGTCCTTGGAGCGCAAGCTTGCGGATCAAGAGTCCGAGCTTGCGAAGGTCCACCAAGGCGCATAAGAGGCCCGGGTTGAAGCCCAGGGCGCCCTCCAGAAAATCCAAGAGGCCAAGAAAATCGCAGCGGATAAGGCTTTTATTATGCAAAGCAAGTATGTGAAGAAGATGTATCTCTTGCTAACCCGGATTTGGAGTTCTCCAGGGGCGTTTGCAGATCTGCCGCGCAGTGTTTCTGACGCCGCGGAATTCTTCCAAGCCGAAGAGGGGGGCTCAATGGAGAAGCTGTTGTGGTCGCAATACCTTGCGCCAGAACATCCGGTGCCCTTTAGCGATCAGCTAAAACGGCTGGTCGAACTGCATAGGGTGGCCGAACTGGCCATGAAGGACTTGACAATCCGGTTGTGGCCTATCGAAGCCATACCCAGCAGCTACTTCGGTCTCGTGAAGCGGCTGGTCAATGCCTACCCCCGGCTTGACGCCATCAAGCGGTCGGTCTGTATTGAAGGTGCGCGGATGGCCTTCGCCCGTGTCAAGGTACAGTGGGCGAAGATGAATGCCGTCAAGCTTGCGACCAAGGGACCACCCGAGGGCAAGGAGCACCGCACGCCTGAGCAATATTTTGACGATGTCCTGGAGGGATCCCGCATTGTAGCGGAGCAATGTGCTAAGGACGTTATTTTGGAATGAATACATTCATGTTTTATCCTGTCCTGTAGTATGAAACAAAGCTGATATGTAATATAATGCTTGTTTATTTTTGAAATTTTACCTCCTGTGCGGCCATTTTTTATTAAATCTGAGAGTTGGCCAGTCGTCGGCTTTAGCCCCCACGTAGGTAGTACGGGGGTGTTCGGGGTGGAATCTAAACACTCTTGATCCAAAGGTTTGATCCTTGAAGGAGGTGTTTAGCGCAACGAACCAGGCAATCGGACTATGTGGCTTTATCACCCTCACTTAGCCATAGGAGCTTGACAATAGAATTATAGGCGCAACCCCTAGTATTCGTGAGTCCTAACTAGGGTGTTGTAAACACCTAATCGGGTAAAGACCGATTCGTCGCATAATGCGGAAAAAAATCGCAAAAAGATTTGTAACCTCCAAACAGCTGACCCGCTCACGCTGCATCATGACAGTCAATTTTCAGCTTTCTCTGCTGAGGTGGTCATCCAGATAAATCAGGACACAATCGCAGTAGTTCTCCCTTTACTACCCTAGCCGATATAGTGGAACGTAAGGTAGTAAGCACAGGAGCCGGGCAACCCAACTATTGACCAAAGACATGATTCGGAGCCAATGCATATAATGCTAAAATTTGGGGTGCTGAACTGTACTTGTAAAAAGTGTTCGGACTTTGTTGCCGTAGTATGGAGTATAACGAAGCCCCTGGCGAAATAAAGCGTACCAAAGTGTATGGGTGCAACCGACAAGAATGACGAAACAAAATGAAGTAGTGAGCTAGTGCCACATAGGCTGGGCTGCAAAGTGTTTCCATTAAAATTTGATTGATACGTCGAAGCATATTTGTACAAATAGTGTGATACGCACCAGGGCTATTTAACATGCCAAGATCAAGGGGAAGCTGTGTGCGGATCCTGGAAACAGGTAGAGTGATCGTCACGAAGACCAGCAAGATACGCTACCACACGTCTAAGCTGCTTGCCGCCTTGGTTTGTCTATCCTTCAAAAGGATTGATGATCAGGCCTTGAGGGGCCTGTAGAGAAGAAACCTGAAAAGGATAAAAAGAAAAGTGAAAGTATGTGTGTCCAGGGGAGGTCGAGCCATATTATGGACCGCAATCTAGTTATGCCTCCGTCTCCGCCCATGGTATTTTGAGTGTGTAGTTATGTACGCGCGGTACGAACGCCGCCGTTTGGTCGGGACTGGGACAGAGGCCGAATTGCTAGTCGAGCTCCTGATGAGCTGGACTGTCCTGCTGCAGAGTAGTCCAGACTCGTTTGACAATGTCTGGGAGCTTGGCCGCCAAATTAAGGTTTTGTTTGAAAAGGCAGCTCTGTACTTCTGCTGCTAGAGCAGCGGTGTGCTCCTCGGTATGGAGGGAGCGTTCCGTGTTTCCATTGACTGTTATGACACCGCGTGGTCCGGGCATCTTGAGCTTGAGATAAGCATAGTGTGGCACCGCATTGAATCGAGCGAATGCAGTTCGTCCAAGCAGTGCGTGATAGTCACTGCGGAAGGGGACAATATCGAAGATCAACTCTTCGCTTCGGAAGTTCTCCGGGGATCCGAAGACAACCTCCAGTGTGATTGAGCCCGTACAGCGAGCCTCTACACTTGGAATGACTCCTTTAAAGGTAGTTTTGGTGGGCTTGATCCTTGATGGATCGATGCCCATTTTACGCACTGTATCCTGATAGAGCAGGTTCAGGCTGCTGCCACCATCCATGAGGACTTGCGTGAGATGGAATCCATCAATGATTGGGTCGAGGACCAGTGCGGCTGAACCGCCATGACGGATACTGGTCGGATGGTCCCTGGGATCGAAAGTGGTCGGGTAGGACGAACATGGGTTGAACTTTGGGGCGACTGGCTCCATCGCGTAGACGTCCCTGAATGCGCGTTTGCGCTCCCTCTTGGGGATATGGGTAGCATATATCATGTTCACCGTTTTAACTTGGGGGGGGACTTCTTCTGTCCTCATGTGTTCGGCGGACGGGACTCCTCGTCATCGTCCTCGCTTTGCGACCCCTTCTCCTTATTTTCGGCATTTATCTTGCCGGCCTGCTTAAAGACCCAACAGCTTCTGTTGGTATGATTGGCTGGCCTATCGGGGGTGCCATGTATCTCACATGGGCGATCGAGGATGCGGTCTAAGCTGGATGAGCCCGGATTGTTTCTTTTATATGGCTTTTTCCGCTGACCGGACTTGGAGCCACTGAATCCGGCATTGACCGCCGTGTCATCAGTATTGTCACCGTTGCTCCGACGCTTGTGTCTGCTGCGTCGGGACTTCCCGTTGCTATTTTTGGCTTCAGAGGTGCCGGCATCGCTTGCAGTGTTATTACTACGGGCTAGCCAACTATCCTCGCCCGTGCAAAAGTGGGTCATAAGTGCCATGAGGGTTTCCATGGACTTTGGCTTTTCTTGGCCGAGGTGTCGGGTGAGCCATTCATCGCAATGCTATGCTTAAAGGCCGCTAGGGCTTCGGCATCCGAGCAGTCGATGATCTGGTTCTTTTTAGTTAAGAACCTAGTCCAGAATTTCCTAGCCGACTCTCCGAGCTGTTGAACTATGTGACTTAAGTCATCAGCATCCGGAGGTCGTACGTATGTGCCTTGGAAGTTGTCGTGGAAGGCGTCTTCCAAGTCCTCCCAGCTGCTGATAGAGTTTGACTATTTAACCAGTGCCGAGCTGGCCCTTTAAGTTTTAGCGGGAGGTATTTGATGGCGTGAAGGTCATTGCCGCAGGCCATATGAATATGGAGAAGAAAATCCTCAATCCATACCGCGGGATCTGTTGTTCCATCATAGGATTCGATATTTATGGGTTTAAAACCTTCTGGGAATTCATGCTCCATCACTTCATCAGTGAAGCAGAGGGGGTGTGCGGCGCCTCTATATCGGGCCAAGTCGCGACGTAGTTCGGATGTTGTCCGTCTGCGGTTTTTGGCCCGGATGTGGTTATGCTTGTCGCATCCGGCTTGATAGCCGTCGTCACGCACCAGGGCACGCCCCCGCGATCCGTAGATCGATCTGGACTGACCTGCTCTGTTCTCCAAGTCATGCTGCAGGTCATATGTATATCCCCGAGTAGTTGTGTCTCTGTCTTTACTGCGAGGTAGTACGGGCTGGTGTTCGGCTTGAGTTGCCGCTTTGTCCCGGCCACGTGGTGGTCTGTCAGCCGCATTGCGTGTTGATGGCCTAGGCTCAGGTGCCTCGTCGTCGAATTGGGGTAGCAGTTGACGCTTCGGGTAGCTTTTGGTGGGGCGCTTGAGGCCGTATTCCTCGGCTGCCAAGACATTAGTCCATCTCTCATTGAGCAGATCTTGGTCAGCTTGAAGCTGCTGCTGCTTCTTTTTCAGGCTCCTCGCAGTGGCTATAAGCCGGCGCTTAAAGCGCTCCTGCTCAACGGGTTCCTCAGGCACGATAAAATCTTCATCGCCGAGGATCACCTCATCCTCGGAGAGCGGAAGATAATTGTTGTCCTCCGAGTCTTCATTTACAGCCTGTTCATCAGGGCTGACTCACCCATCTTCCCGTTCGTCCTGTTCGGAGGTTGGCTCGATGGGGTCTTCATTGTCTTCGGCATCGTCTAGAGTATTGTTTTCTCTCGTGCCGGTATTGCTATCTTTTCCACGGCGGGACTTAGAGCGGCGCTGCTGACGTCGGCGCTTTTGCTGTATCTCAGGAGGTTCATCCTCGACTTGATCCTTCTCGTTATCGCCGTTATTCTCTTTGGGTGTATCCACCATGTATACATCGTATGAGGAGGTGGTCGTCCAGCGCCCGGTAAACGACGGGTTTAGGGCCTGCTCCTCTTCGGCATCGTCGTCCATACCATCGATGTCTTCGGAGCTGTAGTCGAGCATGTCGGTTAAGTCTTCGACATTGGCTATTAAGTGGGAGGTGGGTGGGAAGCAAAATTCCCCATCATCAGCCCCCAGTTCAAACCGGATATAATTCGGCTGTGAGTCCCCCGTTAAGGAGAGGGTTTTTAACGAGTTTAGCCTATCGCCTAAAGGTGAGTTCTGGAAGATGTCTGGGGAGCTGAATTCGACGATCGACGCCCGATCAAGCTCAACGGACGCGGATGCACATGGTTTGGAACCTATGGCCGGAGACGAATCTGAGGTTCCGGTGACACGGATCCCGCTCAAGGTTGGGTCTGTGTGCGGCTCCAACGCCGCTAAGTCTGCGGCCTCCGTGGCGGGGTTGAGCTTCCTGTCCTTGGATGGCGCAATCTGCTCTGGATCTAGGGCCAGAGCAGTTACAGGTGCTATCTCCTGGGTATGATTCGATGACAGATTTAGGTCATGTTCATCGCGGTGGCAGGGAGCGGCTGCCATGGGCTCGAATCCGTCGAAGATCAAGTCTCCGCGGATATCAGCAACATAGTTCAAGCTTCCAAACCTGACCTGATGGCCAGGGGCGTAGCTGTCGATCTGCTCTAGATGGCCAAGCGAGTTGGCCCGCAGTGCAAAGCCGCCGAATACAAAGATCTGGCTGGGGAGAAAGACCTCCCTCAGGGCAGCATCATTGTAGATGATTGACGGAGCCATCGAGCCTTTTAGTGGCGACACAGCGGAACTCTCAATGAAATCACCAATGTCGGTGTCAAAACCAGCGGATCTCGGGTAGGGGGTCCCGAACTGTGCGTCTAAGGTCGATGGTAACAGGAGACAGGGGACATGATGTTTACCCAAGTTCGGGCCCTCTCTATGGAGGTAATACCCTACTTCCTGCTTGATTCATCTTGATGAATATGAGTATTACAAGAGATGATCTACCACGAGATCGTAATGGCTAAAACCCTAAGAGTCTAGCCGTTATGATTGTCGTCGCCTCTACGGACTAAACCCTCCGGTTTATATAGGCACCGGAGGGGACTAGGGTTGTACAAAGTCGGTTACAGAGAAAGGAATCTTCATATCCGAACGCCAAGCTTGCCATCCACGCCAATGAGAGCCCCATCCGGACACGGGTGTGAGTCTTTGGTCTTGTATCCTCATAGCCCATCAGTCCGGCCCATGTTACATAGTCCGGACGCCCGAGGACCCCTCAGTCCAGGACTCCCTCACCCGCCTCCAACTCAAAAATCCTGAAGGCCCCAACACTACAAAAAAAAGACACATCCGTGACATTTTGGGCCGAAGGAAAAAAAATTATGTCATACTTATGACACTTCGATGACGATAATTGTGACAAAACACGGTATCATCATAGATGTGGTGGGGTCCTACTTCTATGACAAAAAATCATGACAGAGAATGGGCTTTTCGTCCTGGGCGGGCCAGAGACGCAGCTGCATGACATTCTTTGGGCCGTCCATGACGGAAACAACCGTAGTAGAAGCGAGGGCGAGGAAAATATCGGGGTGTTCCCGATTACGGTGTGTGGTCGGGGCGGAGCGATGCGCATTTCTCTCGTACACACACGCGCATGGGTGCGAGGCGTTGGGCTCTAACTGAACCCGAGCGATTGCACTATAGGCTATGCGTTACAGAAACCGAGCGATCGATCGATGGCTGTTAACTGAACCCGATCGAGCGATTCCTTCGCTACTGCTGCTAACTGAAGCCGATCGATGCTGCCTCTAGATGAATAGTGAGCGTTGCTGGGGGGGTTTGGATGAACAGTTCCCGGTTGGGGCTGGATGAACAGGACCTCGTGGAGGGCAGAATGAACAGGACCACCCCGTGGAGGGCAGGATGAACAGTAGACGGTGGAGGGCTGGATGAACAGTAGCCCGTGGAGGGGTGGTTGAACAAGAGCCCGTGGAGAGGGCTCGTTGAATAGTAGCCGGTGGAGTAGCGCACGGTGGGGGCTGGATGAACAGTCGCGGGTGGAGGCTGGAGGAGGTCGACGGTGGATGAATAGTAGCCCGTGGAGGCTGGAGGGGGTCGACAGTGGAGACGAACAGTATCCCGTGGAGTCCCGTTTTGCGGTACGCCACACCCCTCCGATGAACAGGACCCCCGTTTCGACCGTAGCGCTCCAACACAAGTCTGTTTCCTCCGTTTTGCGGTACGCCACACCCCTCCCGATCAACAGGACCCCCGTTTCGACCGTAGGAGGTCCGTTTCCTCCGTTTTGCGGTACGCCAGACCCCTCCCGATGAACAGGATCCCGTTTCGAACGTGGCCGGTCGAACACAAGGCCGTTTCCTCCGTTCTGCGGTACGCCAGGCCTCGTTTCCATCGGCTGTTCCGTCCAAGCCCTCCCGATGAACACGACGACGCATTCCGTTCCGACCCAGCCGGTTGGCTCCCCATGAACACGACGACGACGCTGTTTCTCCGTTCCGACCCAGCCATGTACACGAGCCCTGGCCGTACGTATGCGCGAGTAGGCGTTCGAGACCCTGCCCGTATGTACGTACGTGGCCGTATTTTCTTTCTTGCACACTGGCCGCTGTACGTACGTGTACATGCTACGTGCGCGCCTCTACTACGACACGTGCGCGCCTCTACATCGACCAGTATGTACGTACACGTTCGCGACCAGAATGACAACGCTACGTACGCTTCGACCAGGTGGGTCCCGACTGTCAGGCACTTCCTTGCCTGCGAAGATGTAGCTGGTGGGTCCCAGCAGTCAGGGGGCGAATCGTTTTTTTTGCCCGGACGCACTTCCTTGCGTGCGAAGATGTAGCTGGTGGGTCCCAGCAGTCAGGGGGAAACGTTTTTTTCGCGAAATACGGTGGCCCGTCCGGTGGGTCCCGCTGTCAGGTGGAGGAATAATTATTTTGCGCGTAATAAGGAGGCACTTCCTTGCTGCGGCCGTGGACCCAGCTGTCAGCCTCTCCACGTACAGTACTCTTCCGATGGAAGTCGTTCCTTGACCACGTTGACCACGCCGCGCCGAGAGCACCAGGGCGGTGGACGACGGCGAGGCCTAGGAAGGGGACGACGCGGAGCCGGGGAAGACGCGGCAGTGGAAGCCCGCGCGGAGAGGAGTACGAGGGTTCACTGGTTCGGCTGCGGTGTGAGGCTGCCGTCGCCGCAGGGCCTGGCCAGCGGTGGGAATAGTAGGGGGCGGTGAGGCCTCCGCGGCAGCACAGCCGGCCACGGGAGGCAGGAGCATGCGGCACGACCGGCGCTGCTTTGGGCGGCTGGAGCAAGAAGACCAGAGGTTGAAGAAGCACTACGGCCGTTGGATGGACATCGTACGGTCACTGGAGCTAGAATCGTTCATATTGACTAAGTTGACAAAGCACTCCGTCCCCGTCAACTTAGTAGGCCCACAAGTCAGCCTCCCACCAAGGTGGGTCCCAACCAGCAGGGGGAGTATTCATTTTTTTGTGCGTAATAAGGAGGCACTTCCGGTGGGTCCGAGCTGACAGCGGGGGGAACGTTTTTTTCGCGAAATACGGTGGCCCGTCCGGTGGGTCCCAGCAGTCAGGGGGAAACGTTTTTTCGCCAAATACGGTGGCCCGTCCGGTGGGTCCCTGCTGTCAGGTGGAGGAATCATTATTTTCCGCGTAATAAGGAGGCACTTCCTTGCGGCTGCCGTGGACCCAGCTGTCAGCCTCTCCACGTACAGTACTCTTCCGATGGAAGTCGTTCCTTGACCACGTTGACCACGCCGCGCCGAGAGCACCAGGGCGGTGGACGACGGCGAGGCCTAGGAAGGGGACGACGCGGAGCCGGGGAAGACGCGCAGTGGATGCCCACGCGGAGAGGAGTACGAGGGTTCACTGGTTCGGCTGCGGTGTGAGGCTGCCGTCGCCGCAGAATAACAGGGGGTGTGGGTGAGTGGAGGGATGCCCTGGCCAGCGGTGGGAGTAGTAGGGGGCGGTGAGGCCTGCGCGGCAGCACAGCCGGCCACGGGAGGCAGGAGCAGGCGGCACGACCGGCGCTGCTTTGGGCGGCTGGAGCAAGAAGACCAGAGGTTGAAGAAGCACGACGGCCGTTGGATGGACATCGTACGGTCACTGCAGCTAGAATCGTTTATATTGACTAAGTTGACAAAGCCCTTGGTACGCGTCAACTTAGTAGGCCCACAGGTCAGCTTCCGAAACGGTGCACCCCAGATGTCAGGGGGAGGAATCATTTTTTGGGCGGGTGAAGCTAGAATATCCGAGATTGAAGAAGAAGCACGGCATCCGTTGGATGGACATCCAACGGCCACTGCTGCTAGAACCGTGTGTTGACTATAAGTTGACAAAGCCTTGCATACGCGTCAACTCTTTTTTTTAGGGGACGCGTCAACTTAGTAAGGCCACAAGTGTGTGGCAGAGAACTTATAGCCCATTTGAGATTTGTAAGAATGTGCAGCCAATTTTTGAATTCTAATGGAATTTACTACAGCCCATTTACAGTTTGTTAAAAGTACAGCCCATTTCAACCAACCGTTCAAAACAGAATTCAATAAAATTTCCCACATTTTGATGGGATCCGAAATATTTTTATCCCGAAATTTCTAGTCAGATTAAATACAATTTCAATATAAATTTATATTACGTAAAAATCCAACGAAACATTGCGCTCGCAACAATTAATGAAATTAAAATTTTCAATATCCAAAAATAATATTTTATAAAGTAATTACGTGTTTGGTGCATTTTTTATAGTTACTGCCCAGTTTTTATAATTACATCCCATTTATTATTTCTTAAAGCCCATTTTCTTGTTAAGCCTAATGCATCCCTCCTAGGAAAGATTTGCAGCCCAGCGGGGCGGAGAATAACAACTTGACCTTGCCTGGGTATTCCTAAAAAAAGTATAGCTGGGCTAGCCATTTTCAGCTTGAAAAAAATTAATATCTGGGCTGGATATCTGGCCTGGGCTAGACGGGCCACAGCCCGCCCAGTTAATAGCTGCAGCGATGTTTTCGTTGTTGTTCAGAGGAGAAAAATTAATATCTGGGCTAAACATCGCTCAAGAAAAACTCTGCAGTGCTCACACCTCAAAAACACAAATACTGCTCGAGCTGCTTGGTCCCAGCTGTCGGCCGCTTCTTGTGCAATTCTCTCGTTTATTGACTACATAGGTTGACAATGGTGTGGGACCGTGATGTCAGGAAACCAGGAGGAAGCAAAAAAATTATAGTTTTATATACTAATAAGGAGGCACTTGCGTACGTGCGGCTATGGCCCTGGTGGGTCCCCACTGTCATCCTCTCCAAGTAAAGTCATCTCCTCATCCTCATGTCCGTTGACCATGTTGACAACGCGAGACGGCGGCGCCACGGCGAGCGCAACAACTCGAAGGACGACGGAGAGGGCCTCGCGGGCCCTACGGATGGTCTGATACAGCGCCCGCTGCTCATTCGGGAAGCCAGGATCATAGGGCCACATGTCCGCGACGGCATTGTCGTTCGCTTGTTCACCGGTGCTCGTTGAGGAGACGGAGGTTGCAGCACAGGTCCTCCTGCGCTGGTAGCTCTTCCGCCATTAGGGCGTCGAAGTGCGGCCGCACCTGCTCTATGGTGAACACGGCATGAACCGGCTTGGACAGTGGCGCCGGCTCCTGGTCGGAAGCTACGTCCATCGTCTGATTGTCGTCGCTCAGCTCGGCGAGGTAGCTGGCGAGCCAGCATGTCCGGCTGCTGGACCGACCCGCTGCCAAGCACGAGTCTGACTGCCCTGGCCCACCCAGACCGCCTCCCTCGCCCGCGCGCGCTTTCCGCCCGAAACGGTCAGCGCCGCCCGCCCCGCTTCCCGGTGCATGCGATTGCTCCGCCTTCAAACGACACAAGTGCCGTCCGTCCGTCCTTCTGCCGCCCACATTAATGATACGCGGTTGCCGAGGCGGCTACTCCGGCGCCACACGTCCGTCCCTCCGCCGCCCACCATTGCTATATAAACTGCTGCGCCGGCCATAGCCGCAGTCATCCGCATCCGTTCCTATTCTCCTGTCCACACCACTACTGCCCACCATGGCTTCCTCGCGCTCCAGCGCTCTTCGGGACGGGCGGACGACGGACCACAAGGAGATGGCAGCCATTGCTGCCGACTGGCTGGCCGGCAGGCAGCCGGAGGACGACGACGTCCCAATGGAGAACATGGTAGTCGACGATCCGGCGCCAACCCCCTCCTCCGCGCCATCCTCGCCGGTGCATTGCACCATGACCATCGGCGAGGCCCGTGCCCAATATATGGACACGGTGAGGCAGAAGCGTGAGGAGCAGTTCCGGGAGGCGCAGGCCGACGCCGCCTACAACCACCATCTCCTCCAGGAGCACCTGCAGGCGGAGGAGCAGATCGCCGCGGAGCGGGCGGAGCAGGAGGCGCTGCTCGACTCGTACCGCTCCGCCCGCGAGGGCCGCCTCGAGCGCTGGCGGTACCGCATGCGGGTGGCGGAGGCTGCGGCCGCCTACAAAGAGGGCGATGAAGCGGGCGAGGCGCTGTTTGGCGAGACCGAGGACGAGGCAGAGGACAATGCCGGCTCCGACGAGTCCCCGCTCCGCTGGCGTCGACGAGGCCCTGCTCCGCCGAGGCCCCGCGGCGCCAACAACGAGGCAGAGGACACCGCCGGCTCCGCCGAGGCCCCACCCTGCCGGCAACGAGGGGGAGGATTTCCCCCGCTCCGCCGAGGCGCCGCCCGCCGGCAACGAGACAGAGGACATCGCCGGCTCCGCCGAGGCCCCGCCCCGCTGCCAACGAGGCCGCGCCACACAGAAAACGAGGAAGAGTAGAACACGGTAGGTCGCCGCCGCTCGGGTCCAAGTAAGGCCACCGCTGCTACCCTCCGGTTGCTGGCACTGAGCTGTACATCATGGAGCAATTCTATGATTACAGGATGATTGAAGAGCGCTCCGTGGTTGAGCAAGCTCATGAGATACAGTCATTTGCTAGAGAACTTGAGCACTTCAGTTGTATGCTACCGGACAAGTTTGTTGCCGGAGGTATCATCACTAAGCTTCCTCCTTCGTGGATCTCATTGGCACTCTTGATGTGGAAGAAAAGGCGAGAGCAAAGGACACACGTGCTCGAGGAATTGAGGGAGGATCTAGTGCCAATCTGGTACAGAAGAAGAACTTCCAGCCCCACAAGTTCAAGAACAAGGGCAAGTTTGATGGTAAAGCAAAGTTTGATGGGAAGAACAAGGCTGTGCAACACACGAACTTCAAGAAGAAGAATGACAAGAAGAAAGGTGTTTGTCATGTGGGGATCCTGATCATTGGGCTCCTAGTTGCCCTAATCGCTATGACAAGCTAGGCGGGTTGACCACTGACGGCCGGTTAGCTTCTTGGCGGCGACGTGGAGTCGGAGAGCTATGTTGGAGAAGGACGCTGCTTCTACTTAACTGCTGGTGCAGTTGGCTGACTGACACGTGGGCCCAACAGGCATCTGGGCCACATGTCAGTTACGCAACTGCACCTGCAGTTAAGTCACTGAAGCTTCTGTTCGGCTCAGCCGGACACAGGTGGGTAGCTTCGGTTAATTAATTATACCTCCAGCGCACCCCTTTTTAGTTGAAGAATGTATGAAATGTAATGAAATCCGGCATGTTTATATGAAATCCGACCGTGTATGAATGAATTTATTTCGATTAGTTCGAATTCTTGTATCACTGGCATTGGATGAACATGCAAAACAATACGTACTAGCATTATTCCCAGGGTGATCACCTCGTTTGCAGCAGTTTCACATGTACTCCCTCCGGTCCTTTCTAGTCTGCATACAAGTTTTGTCTGCAGTCAAAGTATCTCTACTTTGACCAATCTTATAGAAAAAAGTATGCACTTTCACAATGTGCGAAGTAAAAAGGAACAGAAGGAGTACAAAGAGTTTGAGCAGCTTTTTAGCGTTCCTGTACATTGCAATCAAACACACAGGCCTGGCAATTCATAGAGAACATTCAAAACAATCGATGATTATGCATCTCAGCGATTCACATGTCAGAGCCAATATTTACTTCACAACTAAAGAATAAAGAAAAAATGGATCGACGCTGCTGACAGCAAAGGGCGTCCCATTCGAAAATATCAAACGCATGTCTTCTTGCTAAAATCAATGAGCAAAATTTGACAAGGTTTTCCCATTCCAAAATATCAAATGCCTACGATTGTGGAATGGGCAGGGTTTGCCATCAGTTCGGACATTGACATGGCACCTCGTGCTAAATAAACCAGCTGTTCTTTTTGTGCAGTTCCACCAAAATCAACCAAATTCGCGCGTAGCTTGTATGATTTCGCCCTTATATGTTGCAACGCCTTGAACTTATCGGCACCTCCTTTCTTGTGGTGGAAATGAATGATTCGATGTATTCATGAACATTTTGTGCAGTTCCCATTGAAATCAAGCTGAGCACCCCTGTTTGCACAAATACAAAAAAGTGATTAGTATAAAGCAAACTGTACTATGAATTGACAGTTTAAACAGGCACCTACATGGTCCATGTAGAGCACACTTTTAGAAAAATGGAACTCACCGGAAAGAATCCTAGAACAACATTGTACTCGCGCATCACAGCAAGAAAATGGAGATTTGTCAGTCCTTCTGAGCTGAAGTTAGTTTGGTCTTGTGGGGGGTAATGTAACCATCCTTCAACTGCTCCTTCTGATGAGAAGATAGACAGGGCTTCTTCATCCTGGCATAATCGGAACTAGTCACTTCACGTACTCCATATTCTTCTTCAGAGGAGGATGATCCTGTTGTGCAAAGACAAGAGGATAACTAAATGCTAGCATCCCTGTTTGCTCGAAAAAAGGAAAGGAAATATTTAAAACAGCACAGATGAAGCACTTCTCAAGGACAATACCACTTTTTGATGACAGTATCTAAACAGTAGCACAACACCAATAGAGATGACAAAGCTCAATCATATGGATGAAATCAGTGGGCGAGTACCAACCTTTGTCAGGAGGCTTATTGTGTAGAGCATACAGATGAAGCACTTCTCCGGAACCATCTGTTGCTATCTACTGTGGTGGCCATGCTTACTATATACTCCTCGATTAGATTAATGTTTCCAACATCTTCTTGTGCAGTTCCACTAAAATATATGGTATCTTCAAAGAAGATCCCTGTTTGCACAAGTAGAGATAATTACGTATTACATTAAGAGTGGCATCAAATCAGTGGCAAAACAATTGCTCGTTCCAGCCATAGCAATAAATTAAGATGCAAAACTATATCATTACTTGTGTCATCACAGTTCCAGTGCTTCATTACAGCACCAGGAGTTGATTTTTGTTTTTCTTCCGCTTGTTCTTCCCCTTCATCACTTGGTTCAATAACAGACAAGCTTCGCCTTCAATGTAAGATTTGGCATGTCAATTAGGTTGCACAAGTATAGCACTAAACAATGACATTAATTTTCTGATGAAAGTGGCAAAATACAGGCCAACAGTTGTGAAATATCCTTATCTTACCTCAATGGGATATTGCGGTGCACATACAGATTGGAAGTCTTGTCTCCATTTGTGCAGTTCACTAAAATCAAGCAACATTACCGTACAAGTAGCACAACATATGAAAGCACACTGCAGAATCATGTGAAAGAAGGCTAGTACTGACCTCTCATGACGCGGAATTCAAACAACTCACAAGAAGAAGATCTGAACCAAATTTGCCAACACGGATAGGAAGTAAGATCTCCTCTTGTGCAGTTCCACTAAGATCAAGCAATCAAGCAACGTTGTCGGTGTGACATTTTGGTTGAACTGCACAAAACACTCTTAAAACAAAAGTGTTTTGTGCAGTGCAACAAAAGGTCACAATGGCAACGAGGTGAAGTAGATAACCCTGTTTACACAGAGGTGCAAAGGAAACAACTAGTGGTCAATAACGGTGGATGACACAGAAGCCAACAAAAAGAAGCATCTACCTTATCTAAATGGGAAAGAAAGCAAGACAGTAGCATTTCTCAAACGGTGGCATTGATTAATATTAACAGAGAGATTATATTAACAATAAAATTCGTTAAACATGTAATTTGCTTTTAACTGTGGCATTGCATCAATTTTCCAGCGGCATTATTAGAGGGTGCTTGTTTACAGGGACATTTTGGTGGAGGGACTAAAAAAACTCCGTGTCAGTCCCATCTAAACCAAACAGGAGGGACTTTTAGGGACTAAAAGTGGGCATTTGGGACTAAAGAAAGAAGACCCCGAGGGAGAGTCTTTTTGGGACTTTTTCCAACAGTTGCCCCTGCCACGCATCGCACCTTGTCTCTATTAGTTCATTACTAGGGGTAACATGGTCTTTTAGCATGTCATTTAATAACCTCTAGTCCATGTTTAGTCCCTGGAACCAAGCAGGTAGGGACTAGGGAGTTTTTAACCAAACAGGGCCTTAGATTAACAACAGCTAAAGAGTTGCACGGGACAGTGGACGCACCAGCACCATGTGCATCTACCGATGTACTGGGGTGATGCACAGTCTGTTGCAACAAAGAACAAACAACCAAGGAGCATATTTGTGTTGGTCCCAGTTTTGTTATCTTTAGACACCTTTCCCTATGTGAGCGCAGCAAATCTAGTCCTGCTCAAACTCTACAGCCTTGTCCCCCAAAACAAAAGATCAGTTCGTTACAGATGTGCGTACTGCGTTTGTCATTGTTTTCCCTTTTCGACCAACGTAGGTGCTGGATAGCCAGTCTGTACTAGTACTTTCCCCACTTCCTTTCCTCTGTGAACCACGTCCTAGATTTATGCTATACAACTTTCCCCACTACTTTCCCCCATTCCTGTCCTCTTTGAACCACGTCTTAGATTCATGCGATACAACTTTCCCCACTACTTTCCCCTTCCTTTCCTTTTTGAACCACGTCCTAGATTCATGCTATACAACTTTTCCCACTACTTTCCCCCATTCCTTTCCTCTTTGAACCACGTCCTAGATTCATGGTATACAACTTTCCCCACTACTTTCCTGTTTGATCCAACACCTAGATTCGAGTGCAGAAGCGGAAAAAGCCCACATGCAGCTAGAGCAATGCATGTGGAATAAGTAAATTATACCTTAAGGTTCTTGGGGTGTGGTTCGGTGGGCGACCGGAGGCCGTTCGACCCACACTATGTACGGCGGCGAAGAAGAAGGGGTCGGAGGCCCTCCCGCGCCGCCGCTGGGTGAAAGTGAACAGCTGCGCCGGTAGTGGATTCCCTCCCTCGCCGACGGCGACAGCGTTAAGCCTCCTTCCCTTCCCGGCGGACGGATCCTGCCGGCTCTTTGACCAGCAGTGAGGGGAGAGAGAGAGGCCAACGAAGTCTTGTTTAGATCTGGAGAGGGTGAGAGAGTGTGAAGAGAGCAACTACAAGCAGACCAGCAGTGAGGGGAGAGAGAGAGGCCAACGAAGTCTTGTTTAGATCTGGAGAGGGTGAGAGAGTGTGAAGAGAGCAACTACAAGCGCTGAGGCTCCAGCGTGTATATATATACTGGAGAGAGTGTGAAGAGTGCAAACCCTAGAAAACAAGCGCCGAGGCTGCAGCTTATACGTGATGAGGTGATTATACGGTCACTACGAGATCGTATAGCTCCGTATCCATCCATTTTGACCAGTCAAAGAATCCTCCTGGCACGAATTATGCTCAAGTGTAGTTATCGAACCCGAGACCTCAAGTTTGATGAGCGAACAGGCTAACCAGCTACACAACCCTCCCGTTATGTTCAACGAGAGGAAAATAACCTTTTATACATTCCTGCATTCGTGTGACAAGCATGCCGTGTTTTTTGTGTGTGTGGGAGTCATTGGGATTTAAATCATAATCGTGTCATGTGGCTTTGGTGGTAAGACTATCCACAGTGGTGCAGAAATAATGCAGCCTTAGTCACCTTACCTCTCTCCACGTAGTACGTTGGGTCCCACCAGTCAGAGGGTGAAACAAACAAATTAATAAGAAAAATTAAAAGCGCCAGCGGTGTATCTTACCTCACACATCTCGCTACTGCTCGGGAACACTGTCCAATTGATCCCTCTGTTCGCTCACGTACTATTTTAAGTGAATCCTTATTATAACATGCACACAATTTTGGGCACTTGTATTCGACCTAAGTCAGTGTGCCACCGTATCTCGTACGACTCCCTCCGTCTAGGTGTAATAAGTCACGTTAGAAGGTGCAGCGGGACCAAGGTGCAAGCAGATTGGAGGAGAAGGAGAAACTTGACCGGTCATTCCTCCAATCAAAGCCCTGATTTCTGTCTCTAAACGCAACAATTAATCCAAACAACTAAGAGATGCCGTTTTAGCTACCATGCAGGGCCACGTATTAACTCGCATGCAAGCCGACTTTGATTTCTTGACTGATCAACGCGTAGTTGCGCTCCATGCATTGGGTTTCCGGGGGAGATAACAAGGCAGAGTAAGGAGCGTTTGGTTACATTGCTTAGGCTGGTCATAGTGGTGAGTAACTTGGACTAGTACAACATGCATATGTTACTAGTCTATGTTACTACTACGCGAAGTTTGCCGTCGGAAGCGAGCCGATCTGGCTCTCCTGAGCTAGCAAGGTTTTTCTAGCCCACCCAAGCTAGCTGGCCCACAAAAGCTAACATATTTTAACAGTTCCAAACGCCTAACCTTGACCGGATATGCTATAAGCTGTTCTTGCTAAGGATCCAAATGCTCCCTAAGTAACAACGCTCGCTAGCAACGAGGCCAGGAGGGGATTGAGATGCGAAGTCAATGGACGACGCCTAAACATTTTGGGAATATCTGATTTTCGTAAGATGACTTAACACCTAGACGGAGGGAGTACTACTCCTCAGTCCAGGTTTGATGGAATATTCGTCACCTCTTCTCTTCCTGTATGTACTCCATTTGTATCTCACTTCCTGTGGCTTCACACTCGCACGATTTTCCTATTCTATGAACCTGTGTGTGCGTGTGCGTGTGCGTGTGTGTTTAACAGCATGTGTGTGTTAGAGAGAGCGACAGATCGACCTACTCCTACAGAGAGATGGTGTGTAGTGTACGATTTTAGCCGCGAGAGTCGGTGCATCCTCTTGTTTCCGGGCGTCCGGTAGGGACAGGCGGACAGCTGCCACGCCCGCTCCTGACCAGCCTGGCCCACCCAAAGCCCCTCCATCGCCTGCGCGCGCTTCCCGCCAGAAACGGTCAGCGCCGCTCCAAAGAATCGGTGCCGCATTCATGCCCGAGCAGAGCGGACGCGGCCTCTCACTGGCGCCTGCGTTGAAGGGAGAAGCGGATTCAAGAGTGATGGTTGCTTCGTCCGTCCAACTTACTGCTGGGTCTATGTGATTTGACGGCTCATTGGTCATTATTACTGAGGTGGTAGGACTGCTGGATGTCCCACGCTTTCGGCGAAAGGAGGTACTACTAGATTACAATTTTCTCCATTCTTACGGCGGAGGAGTGCAAGAGCAGTGAAAACACGCAGGCTCAGTGATTACATGGCCCACCTCACACTATCACCATATTTTCTGGACACCGTGCGACACCTAACTCTTTACATAGTACTCCCTCCGTTCCTAAATATAAGTCTTTGTAGAGATTCCACTAGGTGGACTACATACGGAACAAAATGAATGAATCTACACTTAAAATGCATCTATATACATCCGTATGTGGTTCATGGTGAAATCTCTACAAAGACTTATATTTAGGAACGGAGGAAGTACTTGTATAGTACGTACTGTAATTTATCAGCGAGATAGTACAATGCTATGAAGCTTCCAGCTTCTGTTACATGTATCTTGCGTCCAAGGTTGCCCGTTGCAACATTTCATCAAATACAAAGGAGACTAACATGCATGCTATTGCATCTCAATGATTGACAGATCATAGCAAATATGTACTCCCTCCGTTCCAAAATAAGTGTCTCAACTTTATGCTACATACGGAGCAAAATGAGTGAATCTACACTCTAAAATACGTCTATATACATCAGTGTTTGGAGTATGTACTAGTAGTTCATATTGAAATCTACTAAAGGACATATATATTCCAAACAATATGATAATCTCTCTAACCAAGGTAGTAGGGACGAGGAGTAAACGGAGGGAGTAGTAAAATTTTCTCCTCGTCCTGCGAGCCACCGCGCGCGTGGGCGAGGGAGCGGGCGTAAGGCGTACAGTACTACTACTACTCATGCAGTCCCTAGCCATTGAAACAGAGACAGCTAAAGAAAAAACGATCCATGCAGTCCCTAGCCCTTGAACCGTAAACCCTAACCAGGCTTTAATTTGCTGGCAACGTCGGCGCTTCCTAAGAAATGAAGTTTGCAACCCTTTGACCATCGGATCATTTTGTGCAGTTTCACCAAAATCGAGATGAGCATCCCTGTGGCAAAGAAATTGAAGAAGCGTGATTAGAATAAGATTACTGGGACTAGTTGATGAGACATAAACTCATCACAAATACAGTACGTAGAAGCCAGTAGAGGTATGTGCGGGGCAAAGAAGTAGAGAAATATCCACATGGAGTGATGTGGGCAGCTGGAGCAGTGGTGCAAGCCGGCTGTAAAGGGAGTTGTACCTGAGGGATGTCGGGACGTAGCTCAACCTAGAGGAGGGCGGCGGGAGGAGGCAACTACCCACGTCGCGGCAGTGAGCAATGGACGAAGGCAACCTCACCGGCTTTGTGAGAGAGAATGGCGGGGACCCCTGATCGGGACGTGCCGACAGTGGGTTTTCGCCGTCGGCGACGGCGACCGCATCTACACTAAGCATCCACCCCTTCCCCCGGCGGACGTGATCCGCCGGGATGTTAGAGATGTGGCCACAGTGGTTTTGTGCGAGAGAGTGTGAAAACTGAAGAGAGCAACCCCAGCAAGCAACCGTGTAGGCTCGTCCTGCCTATGTATATAGTGGAGCGGTTTCCTTTTCTCTCCATATGAACCTATTTATATTGCGTACGTGCCACTGAAGAAAAAAACTTTATTTATAAATGACGCGGCACCTACTACTCGTTCTCCTATAAACCTTGCGCTTGGCATCTCCAAACTATTAACCTTGCGATTGGCTCTTCGCCTCTTCGGGAAGTCGAGCAATAATGGTACTGCAGTATATATCGTTCTGGCTATATGAGACCGAATGAATTGCTGCACGTCCACCACGTGGCGAGGGTCGAGGGGCGAGGGAGAGTGCGTACTATTACGTCCGTTTCAATATGGACTACATACGGAGCAAAATGAGTGAATCTACACTCTAAAATACGTCTATATACATCAGTGTTTGGAGTATGTACTAGTAGTTCATATTGAAATCTACTAAAGGACATATATTCCAAACAATATGATAATCTCTCTAACCAAGGTAGGGACGAGGAGTAAACGGAGGGAGTACTAGTAAAATTTTCTCCTCGTCCTGCGAGCCACCGCGCGCGTGGGCGAGGGAGCGGGCGTAAGGCGTAGTAAGCAAGCTTCACCTCATCCTGCGAGCCACCGCGCCCGTGGGCGGGGGAGACGGCGTACTAAGCAAGCTTCTCCTCGTTCTGCGAGTTGACGGGACACATCAAAAGTACTCCAGTGTATAGAGCCTTGCCTCTAAGGTAGGCCCCACATGGTTTGCCTCTTTTTTAACATAACGCGTCAAGTCGCAATTTGTTTGTTCACCCGTGGTAGACGATCCTCCCTCCATCTAGTGGACAACCAGTACACGTGTCAAATTACCACGTGGGCTGCCTTTTCGTACAGAAATGAGCTCCACCGTGTACCCGCGCGGGTGTGGTTGGGAAAGAGACGGGAGTACGTGCGCCGTGCGTGCACCTCTTCTCTTCGTGCACGTCCCCCACCTACGTGGGTGTGTGTGAGAGATACAAACCTAGACAAATGGCTTGTGCGTTCGTGAGTGTTTTTTGTTTTGGGGGGGGAGGTTGATTTCGTGAATGTATTTGTGGGAATATGTGTCGATGACATCTCAAACAAAATTTTGCATGCAATGTGTGTGAAATGGAGGCCTATCCATATCATATATAGAGGGTCGGGCGATCCACGAGAAGAGAGGGAGGGGTCATAGATATCGATAGAGTCGAAGAGAGGATCAAGTGGGTGGGTGCGAGATCGATGAAGAGAGCCATCGAAATTGTGTGTGTGTGCAAGTCAAAGATATAGGGCGACTGACCTAGCTACCGGAACGTCAGAGGGCACAGGTCAAGTTTGTGTGTGGCAGGGAGACATGACTAGAGCGCTCGATGTATCGGTGTGTGTGTGTGTGTGTGTGTGTGGTGTGTGGGGGGGGGGAGGGGTAGGCAGAGGCCTAACTATAGAGGTAGAACGACTCGTATATGTGTTGAGAAGGAGAGACCCAGCTATGTCTTGAGGGAGATCGGTCGACATCCATACATAACTGAAGGACGGGAAATAGGATGGGACAGAGAGAGAGAGAGGAGAGAGAGAGGGAGGGAGAGGGGTAGAGTGCTGGATGGGTGATGGAGTTGCTTCTCGAAGATGGTGGGAGAGGCCTACTAGACAAACTGAGGGTGGAACTGCAATATTATCAATAAGAGTGGGGATGTGTTTCTGTGTGTGCCTGTGCGTGATAGATCTGTCGGGACACATCCATGGATGATGAAGGGGAACCATGTGTTTGGTAAGCAAACCTAACTAGATCGGTAGATCAATTGTTGTTTGTCGGAGGAAGGGAGAGACATAACTAATGAGGTAGATCGATCGACGCGTGGGGAAAAACGAGTTATAAGGACCTAGCTAGCTATATGTATAGCGGGAGATCGGTCGGTGTACGTCCATTTGTTAGAGGCAAATAAGGCCCGGCGAGACGGATAGACAGAGAGAATGGAGCTAGGAGGTGGTGCGAGAGGCCCAGCTACTAGCTAGATAGGGGGAGGAGTGTGCGGTTGTGAGATCGATGAAAAGAGGGGCGAGAGTTTACACGTGTGTGGGACCGTATGAGAGACACGAGGCAAGGACACATAAAGGAGGAGATTGAAGGTGCGTGTGTATGTTGTAGGCAGACATCGCTGGAGAGGTTTATCGATCGGTGTGTGTCGGAAAGGAGTTGTGGAGACTGTGGGAGAACGACCTAAAGAAAAAAATGAATGTGCGCGATGGATAGAATGCTGAGGGAGGGGGAGGGCGAGGAGGGCGTGTGCATGCACGAGAGAAAGTTAGTGGTAGCTACAAAGGTTAGAGGATTGTGTGGGTGTAAGAGACTAACAAAGATCATAATTTGATATGAAAGTGGATTCATATATTTGAATAGGAGATCATAGTGTTTTAAACATATGCATGCATGAATATAGCGGTGATACGCGTGTTGTGGTTTTGCACATGTTATACCATAATGTGATAATGCATGGCGTTTGCAACTCACAGCTAAATGTCGAACAATCTAAACCATACTATACATCGAACAATCTCACATTTTATTTGAATTTGTGATAATGTGTGGCGTTTGCAGCTTACAACTAAATATCGAACAATCTAAACAATACTATATATCGAACATTCTCACATTTTATTTGAATTTGTGGTAATGTGTGGTGTTTGCAACTCACATCTAAATACTTGTAGGCGTAGGGGGCGGGGCACCATACATAATGTGATAAACACATTATACATATGAGACATGGTTTAGTTTGTGAAGATCTAGCTAGAGCTTGAAATGTACTATGATTTGAAATCAACATAAAGTGGATTCAAAAAATCGAGTTCGAGTTCATATAGTACACATAGTTCATATGTAACTCGAGACTAATCATGTGGTGTGCTGTGAAGATAATACACAAACGATGGTTTAACTTGACAATAATGACGATTGTAGATCTTATTAAAACAGAGAAACGAATTCAAATGCTTTGACTTCACAACAATCATTATTGTAGATCTTATTCAAATAGAGAAACGAATTCAAATTTAGTTCATATTGAAGCGGTAGTATATACGTTTGGAATGCACTAAAACGTTCATTTGAGTACTAGGTTGCATGCATTATACACGTAGCGAAATATTTTAATTGAACATAACATGAATTCAAAGTTTTGAATGACATTTGTAGTGCGAATTGATTTGGTACAGTACACGTTAGGCTTGTCCGGAAATTTCAACCCGCGCCTTGTTAGCCCGAAATATTTAAGATATATCTTTGTCTCGTTGTGCTCCGACAACTCCCTCCATCTCAACCCGCGCCTTGCTATTCCAAAATTACAACGCGCGCGAAAACTCCCACCTCCTGTGAAATCCCGACACGCGAAATGCCCGTGATACCCCTGAGCCGAAAGAACCGCCTCAAATCGGTGGGGGTACTTTCGTAACTCACCCCACATTTCGGACAAGCGCGTCCCTAAGCCATGGTTCCCCACTCCCATCCCATCCGCCCACCCATTCGTACACCGAGGCTGGGAAAACCCACGAAGCCCCACACCCTCCTCCGTCCGCCACCCAGCCGGAGCCTCTTCCCCGACGACGTCGTCCACAGCAACACCTCGACGTCCCTCATCCACCGCACCGGATGAGGTTCCGTCTTTGATCTGGTCGTCCCGCCGGTTCAGCCACCCCGTCCTCCACCTCCAAGGAGTTGCCCCGACGTTCCCCTCGTCTTTCGCGCCACCTCCATTCCCACACCACCGTCTTCACCTGCACCACCGGAAGAGCATCAGGATCACAGTTTCCTCGGATGAAGCTGCGGCCTAATCGGGGCCACAAAAGAGGTTGTACACTAATCGCAGCATTTTCTTCGTGACTCGATCTCATGGAGCTGCCGGCGCTCGGTCCTGAGCCGACACGACGCAACTCCATCCACCGCGGCGTCGCCGACCACTTCCTCCACGATGTCGCTCCCTCGGTGGCGACGTCCACATCAGTAGGAGCTGCTGCTACTGCTTTAGCTCTCGCTCGCGCTGCTGCTCTGCTCTTGCTCTCAGTCCCCTGCCTGGTCTGCTCTTGCTCTTGCTCTTGCTCGCTCTGTTGCTCTCGCTCTTGCTCTTGCATGCGATGCTGCTCCAATTTAGCTACACTTCAGTCGACTGAATCAACTTTTGGGTCAGTCGATTTTCAGGGGGTGGGGGGGCTCGCCGGAGTTAAGGAAGAACCAACCGCAGCGGGGAGGGGGCTCGCCGGAGAAGTACCCCACTACCTATCTTAGGGTTCAGGGTGGGGGCGGTGATGGGGCGGTGGCGTGGGGATCGCCGGAGAAAATGCTCGGCACGGGAGGCCTACAGGGATGGCCGGGGCGGCGGCGGACTGGCGGTGGGGAGGGTTTTCAGGGCGGTCGGGGCGGCGCACCGCCGGCCGCGGGCGGCGGGGGGCGGCTGTTTGGCCAGTGGTGGCTGGCGGCTCAGGGGGGTGGAGGTTGAAGATGAACTGTAGGCCCTTGATTTCATATCCAACGGCTGCAAAATCGACTGACCAGAGATGAAAATGTCAGTCGACTGACGTGTAGCCTCACCTGTAGTGCGTTCAATTTCGATAGCAAAATTCAGTTTCGACAACAAAATTCAGTTTCGACAGTTAAGTTTAGTTTCGATAGTTAAATTCAGTTTCGATAGTTAAGTTCGGAGATGAGCGGCTGATGTATACATCTAGAACTTTGTGGTTATGTATTTTACGTCATCTATTGGAGATGCTATTAGAATTCCACTCAGGTTAACGTTGTCTCTCTTGTCCTGCTTTAGCCTCGGCGTCGTACAACTCACCGGAGCTGCTCCAACGACGAAACCCTCCATCACAGCGGAGCAGTACCTCGGGCTCCATCTCCAGACGCCTAAGATCTTCTTCCCCTCCTCCGACAGCCAAGTCAGCCAGAGCATCCTCACCGGCCAACCCAATCACGCTGAGATCGACATGGCTTCGCCAAAGAGGTTGTACACTTCTTGTGGTACGACTTAATCTCACCATGCTTCTTTGCATCCTGTGATCTTCCAATTCTTGTGAACCAAACACCCAGATTGGCAGAAATCCTGTGTTTTTAAATTCTCTGTTTTGCACGTGCATTCCTATCCTATTCCTGTCTATTTCCTATCCCTGCATTGTTAGAATCCTCAAATTCAAACAAGCCCTTACACAATTACTTCTGTTACAGATATGTGTCAAAGAAAACCTTGTGTGGTTTGTCCTGCTCCTGCGGTGCTGTGTTCCACCCCAGCTCAGCTGCTCCAACGACGGAAGGGTTCACCACAGCAGGGATCCGCTCTCCAGACTGTCTTTCGCCGCCTCAGATCTTCTTCCCCGCCGCCGGCAGCCACGACAACTGCATTACCATCATCAACTGAGCAGATGACCTTGAGGACTACACGGGTCCGCAAGAGAGGTCGCACTCTTCCGTGTCTGCTTACGTTATGCATCGCTTAATATGATGACATGCTACTTTATCGTCGTGTTCACCTATTAGACTCCGACTCAGGTCCAAACTTATGCTGAAACTTGAGTTTTTAAATGGTTGTGGGGTACATATTGGGGCAGCAATCAGTACTATCTGTCTACTATCTGGTTAATCTCGGGTGTCTACTATGAGTTTCATGTTGGGTGCAAACAAACATTAAAGGAGCCATTATTTGTATTTTTTAACTAAAGCTATTATCTGCCTGCTATCATTGGTTTTGGGTCTATCCACAGTTTTCTACCATCACTCTGGATTTGTGCATGCACTCCTTACATAATCTCACTATGTTTTATTCCTATGCATGTCAGTTATTGTACACCATGGAACTGAACATGTAGAGCAAAAGAGACGAGCCTTGCGTGGCAATAAAATTTCATGCAGACGTCGCTCCATGGTGGGCGCAAAGGCAGCCCCCCTCCACCCATTTCAGATCGTAATCAAGAGGAAGATAACTGTTCTGAGGGGGATTCAGAAGCAGAAGACCACTCCTATTTACCCCAGGAGGTCTTCGCTCTAACTTGGCATGCTGATGTTGGTTATATCATGCATATGGTGCCTTCCATTGCTTACTTTATACATCAAATATGTCAACTGCTTAGTTTAGACATGCTTTGTGTGAATGCCATCTGTTTAGTTTATTCATCATTTATGTGAATTATGCAATGCCATCTTGTTTAGCTAGGCACCATATATGTGAATTTTGCAATGCCATCCTGCTTAGCCAGTCATCTTATATGTGAATTATATCAGGCCATCCTTTTTTTCATTACATATTACATTTGTCAACAATGTTAGTACATTCAACTACTCTTCGTGTGCATCAGCCATTTGACACGGTGATGGAAAATTCTGGAGTGAAAACAAGGTCTTCAGAGCAGACTATGCTTTCTGACGAAGCGCATATCTCGCTGGTTATGGATAGCTCCTCGGAGGAGGATTCAGAGACAGATGACCAGTCCTATTCCCCCCCCCCCGAGGTGCATGCTCTAACTTGGCAGGGTTATGTTGCTCATATCGTGTGTATGGTATCTTGCATTGCTATGTCAATTGCTTAGTTTAGACATGATTTGTGTGAATGCCACCTGTTTAGTGTCTAATTACCATATATGTGAATTATGCAATGCCATCTTTTTGTAAGACATTATATATGTGAATTATGCAATGCTATCTTGTTGCAAGGCATTATATATGTGAATTATGCAATGCCATGCTGTTTAGCCAAGCGTCATATATGTGAATTATATCATGCCGTCCTTTTTTTGTATTTCTCATTGCTTTTGTCGACAATGTTTGTATATTCAACTGCTCTTCCTGTGCATCAGCCATTTGAATTGGTGATGGAGAAATCTGGAGTGAAAACAAGGTCTTCAGAGCAGACAATGCTACCTGGTGAAGCAGATATGTTGCTGGTTACAGATAGCTCTTCAGAGGAGGATTCAGAGGCAGATGACCAGTCCTATTATCCCCCTGAGGTGTATGCTCAAACTTGGCAGGGTTATATTACTCATATCATGCATATGTTGTATTGCAATGCTTAGTTTTTACATCATATACACGATATTGAATGCCATCTCCTTAGTTGACACATCATATATGCGATTGCCCTCTGCTCACTTCCTTAGTATATAAATCATATATTTGAATTATATCATGCCATGATGTTTACATAGACAGCATGTATCTGAATTATGGCATGCCAACCCATTTTCTAAAGACATAATATAGTTATATCATCTCATCCTGTTCACATAGTCATCATATTTTGAATTATGTCATTCTATCCGTGAATTATATCATGCCATCATGTTTCCATCGACGGCATGTTTGTGATTTATGGCATGCCAACCACTTTAATAGACACATCGTATAGTTATATCATGTCATCCTGTTTACATAGTCATCATATTTTGAAGTATGTCATTCTATCCTGTTTAGTTAGCCATCATACATGTGAAATTGTGTCATGCTATCCTGTTTAATTAGCCATCATATATTTGAAATTATGTCCTGCTATTCTGTTTGGTTAGACAACATAAATGTGAATTATTTCATGCCCTGTTTTCTTCCCTACTATCCATTGCACCTGTCTATCTTACAATGTCTGTACATTCAATTACTTTTCTTGTTTATCAGCCATTTCAATTGGAGGGGGTGATGGCAGTATCTGTGGGAGTAAAAACACGGTCTTCAGAAAAGATCGTGCTACCTGTCGATGGAGATAGAACCACGGTTGTACTTGCCCAAGAACCAGCCCCACCACACATAACCCAGACTCACGCAGATTGTACCCCTACCCAGTTGGACAGAGAACCAGCTACACCCCTTCTAACCCCAACCCCAGCAGATAGTAACCCAGTTCCCGTTGACACAGCACCGTCTCCACCACAGAGCACCCAAACACGAGCAGTTAGTAAGGCAACTGCAGTGCCCAAAGCACGAGGACCACCACTCCGAACCCCAAGTCAACGCTTAAAGCAGAAGAAGAATTGTTCTCAGGTCAGGTTCCGTAGCTATGGTTCATACTACTTTGCTCTTGCATCACTGTATTTACTCATACCAACTAATTTCAAATTTGAAGGATGCAATTGAAACTCCAATGGCGCAACAGGTATGTTTTAAACCTGTTTCTTTAACGTGTTTGCTGTTGTAACTTGCTCTATGTTGATTTCAGTTTCAATTGAATAAACAGTTATGTTCTCATGCCATGCACATTACAAGTGTTGTTATTGCTGTGTAGTTTCCCACACTTATATTCTGTCTATGCTGCTTTGTCTTAAATAGATATGATTCGAACTGTATCTATCTTGATTTGGCAACATAAACTAGAATGATATAGACCATACAGTGACCATACTACATAGATATATGTTTGTTTCATGCTGTTATCCTGTCCACCTTACTACTGAACTGGTTTACCAAAATGAGTTTCATATACTACATTGTAAACCTGTGATGTGTTTGTTTGTTTCTCCTTTAGAACGCGGATAAAATATTGGAGAAGAGTACCCCGTTATGCAATGGTAAAGGAAGTAATGCAGATCAGGTTCAAGATAGTGAGACATCCCTGTTGTTCTCCAAGAAAGCTGATAAAAACTATATTGAAGACACTGAGACAACCCCAAAGTCCTGTCTTGATGTAGTGTTCGAGTTACTGGCTACTACTGCTGGCACCAGCTCTTCGATACTCGCTGCCTGAATCAGTTCGGCTTCTTGAGTCTCAACTTCAAGTTGAAAGACATCGATCAGATGTTATGCGACAGGAAGCCGAAGGACTGAGGAAGTCCCTGCAGAATTCAGATGCATACTTTCTGGTGCAACAGCAAGTGCTGGAGGATTTAAGCGCCAAACAAGAGAAAGTTAATAAGCTTGCTAAGCATCTTGCCAGCTTTATGGGTACCCAGGATATTGTTTCTTGAGCTCTTCTGAAGTGGTTTCAGTTCTGGACTTGTTTTGCTGCGGCGTTTATATGCTGCTTTGTTCCCTATATTTGCACTTGTGGCGAACTTTGATGCCCAGTGGATGTAATATGTGTAATAGCCGTGATAGCCTAGCGTAAGTTGCTTGCTTATTTATTTCCGTTGTCTTGTTTATTTGTTTTCTTGTAGTCAGTGCTGTCCTTTTTCCGCGGTTTGCTAGTGGTCGGAATAACCTCTTTTTAATACTAGGCCACATTAACAATGGGCTACATATTTACTGTAGTTAACATGGGCCTCCTACGGGCCGTAGAGACAATGGGCCTTCTAAGGGCCATAGAAACAATGGGCCTTCTACGGGGCATAGACACAATGCGCCTTCTATGGGCCGTATCATCAATGGGCCTTCTACGGGCCGTATGATCGGTTGGCCAAACATGGGCCAATAACAGACCACATTATGGTCGTAAATGGGCTAGAGTTGAAATCGTCCGTTCATGGGCCGACCATAATGGGCCTTCGTTAATAGGCCGTATTTGATGACGCTATGAAAACGGCCCAACGTATTAACGGGCCACAAATGGGCCGACTGTAACCACGGGCTGTATTTGGCCCACAAGCAGAAAATGACAGTAACGGGCCGAAAGTAAACGAATGCTGGAAATGAGCCCAAGAATAAATGGGCCCTGAGAAGGCCGAAAGATAACATGGGCTGGAAACGGCCCAACGGAATAATGGGCCGTTAATGGGTATAAAGTGATACACTGTTCATTACGGGCCAGTTTTACCACGGGCCGTTAATGGGCCGAGGGTTACTAAGGGCCTCATATGGGCCAAAAGACGTCATGGGCCATACATGGGCCGGAAGTTAAAACGGGCTGGAATTATATTGGACGGCCCAGATGACGCTACTGGGCCTAATTCGGATAGGCCGTAAACGGGCCCTGGGTTAGCGGGCTGTAAATGGGCTATACGCGAACAAGTCGTTAACAGGCTTGCCGTGGGCCGGCCCGCCACCTTTTGACCAAGTCAAACGGGCCGGCCTTTTCACAGGAATGGGCCTCTGTTGGGCCGTGCCACGTGTCGACGTATCATAGGCGTTTGGGTCCAATGAGTGGATGACATCTGTCCCAACGGTGAGCTGACACGTGTTTCCTCCAGCCAATGATGATTTTACACGTGGAAAATCCCCATTGGTCAGGGCTGTTAACGGCTTATCGGATCCAAAACCGGACCCGATGGCTTAACAGCGCTCCGTTACGGTGGATGCCACATGTCAGTCACCCTTGACGAAAGCACTTCTTTGACGCGCGATTTATCGTCATGGAAGTGGACACTTCCGTGATGATAATTTTGGTAATGTCATGGAACACTTCTACGACAACACAGGTATGACTATCTTGATTCTGTCATAAATTTGTCATGGATGTACTTGCATGATAGAAAACGTGACCTACTGTGACAAACAAGTATCATCACGGAAGTGTATTTTTTTTGTAGTGCAACAAGCTGGTATCCTGCTCATAGACGTAACAGCCACTGTCCGGATACTCACGTATTACACGGTGCTTGTATATAGTGGGGTTTTTGCAATATAAATTTTCCGGATCATGTTTCCAAATGATCATCAGTCTTTTGTCGTCGTCTGATCGAGCGAGGAACTAGTTGTGCTTCCCTGTTTTTGGCAAAGGTGGTGTGATTACAAAGGGCAGTAACTATAGGGACACTGCATCATATCAAAAAGGACAGGCATTGTTAATGTATGGTCAGCATTGTTCAGAGTATGAGTAGGATAATGCAATAAACAACTTTGATATGTCCCTGTTGGAACTGGGAGGAAAATATAGGGAAATGTATACTGGGTTCGAAAATATAGAAGTGCTATGCATGGTTATACTCATGTTATCTCACAATCGATTCTTCACAGGAAACTACCATGTCATGCATGTTATGTAATCATGTTCTGTCCTCACAAACAAATTCTTCAAGGAAACTAACAGACCATGCATTGTTATATACTAATGTTTTGTGGGCAAATTTTTTGTGAGCATATTATTGTAGCCATTGATTGCTGAAGGGCGAATATAGGTATGTACACATGGTAAGCATTACAGGATTTCACTACTTCCAAATATAGAGTTCTCCATACGCACATTTACTTCCCTAATGTATGGTTAGATGAAACCAATAGTGTCATGCATGTTTCTACATCATGAAAATGAGGAAACTAACATGGCCATTGATACACACTCATATTTAGTAGTATATAGATTAGTATAAAATAAGGAGAATATCAATATCTTCCTAACCGTTTGATTATTCAGGGGTACAAATTGGTTGTAATGACATGGTCACAATCGCATGAATTAACTCATTCCAAATATAGCTGATTTACGGCGTATCTAATACATTGCCATAGTTCTACTCAAATTCTACTCAAATAGGGATATGCCAATCATCACAAAAAGTTCAAACAGTTTCATGGCTTCATCGTTAACATCAGACGGAAACAACTTACACGCGCCGTCCCAGCAATACGTGGTGCCATCTGCTTGGCCGATCGCGTAGATGATGCCATTGTGTTCAATAGCATCACAGAAGTGTGTATCAGCTTTGACGATGATCCACTGCGAGCTGAGTTGTCTCCAGCTAAAGGAGGCACCAGCGTAAAGATAGGCGAGTCCGCGGTCGAACAAGGCAATTAGCTTGAAGTCTGCATAATCCGCATGTCGTGTGGGCACTTGGCAGATTACAATCTTCTACAAAACAAGGTCCGTCCAACTGACGTGGTAATCTAGATGACTTGGACCGCGATGGTAAAACTCTATATAATCCAACGGAGGAAGGATAATCTCACGGGAGGTCTGGAAGTTCATGAGCACCAACTTTTTCCCGTCTTTTCTGACGGCAGCCATCCAGTGGGAGTTCATGCCGACCTAGTACATACCTGCCAAGAAGTTTCGGGCGATGGTTATCGGATCAAAGTCGAGGGAAATGATGTACGGCGGCCCACTACATACCTACAAAGAAGTTTCGGCTAATGGAGATCGGATTGAAGTCGAGGGGCGTCATGAACGCCTCCGTATCATGGTGAGCAAATCTCATAAGACCAGATAGTAGCAAGCAGGGTGTCTTGAAAAGCTTAGGCCTCACTTCGACGATGGTCGTGCACATGTCCCTCGAGCATGCATCCAGCCGTAGGGTGCTCAACATATCCATACACGAAAAACAGAGGTCGAGGATGTCACTAGGGAGATTGCTTCAATCGTGGCTCATATGGATGTTGCGCGGTTCGCATTCGGCCATGGTGGAGTTTGGAAGGTGGGGTTTTTGGGGGCTTGATTTACGGGGGAGAAGGCTCTCGGTGTTGGAGCGGCTAGCGAGGGAATAGTAGTACTGGGGGAGGCGAGCGAGGCGAGGGTACGCGGGCACAGTGAGATGATGAAGAGTGACCTTAGGATCTCTGGCGAGACGGAGATGGAGATGGAGTGGTGCTAGGGGAGAGGGAGACGAGGCGAGGCATGCTATACAGCAGCGGTGACAGTGATTGCACAGTGCACAAGGTGAGGCTGACTTTGGTAACCCGAACATGCCGCCTGGACTAGTGTCACCTCGGGCGCAGGGTCTTGTCAGTTCACTGTGAGGACCAGATGAATAATATTTTGACCATCAAGTGTACCACAGTTGTACTACTACTACTAGTAGGAGTAGTAGGAACATGAGTAGTACTGTATAGCGGAAATAGGTCTCCCGTGCTAGCATGCCTTTGGGTTCACTTCATCCTCCAGGTATCATCCATATTGCGAGCAGAACCAAATTCTCGTGCATGCAGAAGCGCGAACAAGGCCTTTTCTTTTCTGAGGATAAACGCAGATTCCTTAACTAGAGAATGTTGTGTCTCCCACACACGCGCCAATATCCATCCGAACCAGCTACGACAATTTTTTTTATCCGTTTGCATAGGTCACACCTGTCAGGAGGGGTGCAGAAATAAAAAGGAATCATAAAATGTCTCGCCACGGTGATTCGAAAGAGTGACCACAACTAGCCAGTGGCACATGTAGCGCAAGAAGGATGGGCACGTACAGGGACAGGTACCACTCCAGAGTCTACCCGCGTAGCCTTTTCGTTTAGTCTACCTAGCCGTCTAATCAACTGCCTGCAGGCCACTTCTCCCATTTACTTCTCCATTGGGAACTGATTTTCCTCGGCTTCTTCACTACTCCTTCATGTTCATTTGCATCCAAACCACACTGCATTCACATTGTTTTAACCTCTTCACATCCTCCTGGAGTAATTCTGAAGCCCCTTTAAATAATCATCTTCTTCAGTTAGACTAGCCATCTAATCCTAATTCTCCAAACCATCGCCCTCCGGTCCAGCGCTTCCAAATGGCGAAAGAGATCGAGATGCAGGTTCTTAGCGTCCAACATGTCCTCGTCGAAGGCTCGTTGAGCATAGTTGCCACAGTCACCGACCACCCAAGGGTTGTTTGGAAGTGGATCAACAATGTATCCAACTCCCTCCAAAAGGTGGAGATGAAGGTCATCGGTCTCGACGCAGAGTACATGGAGCGTGCCACTGGGAAGATCCAACGCGCCGCCGTCCTTCAGCTGTGCCTCGAAGATGAAGTTTTGGTGTACCACATCATACACGCACCCTCCATACCAGGTGAGCTTCACGATTTCTTGTCTCGGGAGGACTTATACTTCTGTGGGGCAGCCATCGCAGGGGACAAACAGCAGTTGGAGCCGTACAACCTTGATTTGAAAAGCATCGCTGACGTACAAACCAAAATAAAAATTCCTGTAGAAGATTGTGATAAACCGACACCATCCATATTTGACGTAGCAAAATTTGTGCTCGGAACAAATCTTCAGAAGGGTGATGAGATGCTGGCATTAAGGTCATCTGGATGGGTGAATTACCCCTTGACGTACGAGCGGATGAAATATGCTGCCCTCGATGCCCGTGTGAGTTTTGAGATAGCTACAAGGTCTAGAGAGCTTGTTGCGAAGCCGTCTCCCATAGAAAATGAGAACAAGAAGAAGAAGAACAAGAAGAACAAGAAGAAGAAGCTGCACCAGCAGCAGGGCATTGTGGATGGATGAACTATTTCCTCTCTTGTAAAAAAATATTCCCTCTCTATGTATATTGATATAGATGGACTATTTCGATGGTGTGCATGTCTTTGAAACAAGTAGTAGCGTGGGTCCGCTTGACTATAAGGAACTATTTATCCCCCTAGCTTTCTCTACTACTACTCCTTGCAGTGATCGGTATGCAATGCACATGTCTGTAGACATGATAACTTGTCCATGGAAGTTCAACTACGACGACCATCACGTTTCATCCTCTCCCACTTGCAATTCCCACGACGCCGCTCCAACCCACGGCACCATGTCCCCCGACGTTCACCTCACCCCTCTCGGCCGCACCACCCCTCTGCCTTTGTGTGCTTGACATGTGGGCCACCTGAAATGCGGCGAGAATCAAGTTTCTACCACAGCCACACGCGATTCCCATGATGTTGCTCGAACCCATGACACCACACGTCCCCCGACCTATGGCTGACTCCTCTCGGCCCCACTGCCCCTCTGCCTTCGGGAGCATTACATGTGGACTAGCCACCTATCGGGTCCACATGTTATTGACTCAAAGGCAGGTGTAGTAAGGCGCTGAAGCTCAATCCCGAGGGCCCCGAGAGGGAAATGTAACTCCTGCGCCAGGCCTTGTGGTGCTACCGCTGCACTACCTCGTGCCAAACTCGATATTTGTTTCTTTACTATACATGCATGCAATGATTTAATGGACACTGTAATCTCAACATGTGATGGGGAGCTCTAAATTTGAATTTGAAACTTACAAAAAAAATTCAAAACAAATAAACTGGGAGAGAGGGAGTATACCGTAGGATGTGTCCTATACGAAACAAGTCCCCTGGTTTGTCACCGCGAAGATGCAGTTAGAAAGGAGCACAATGTCTTCGTACTCGTACGGCAACAAATCGGCCGTAGACAGCATGGTCCACCTTTGACCACCATGTGCAAGGTTCGTGCTATCTTCTTCAATCTCACCATGGTTCCATCGTACCAATTCAGGCGGTGGCCCGTTGCATGGCTGATCCCAATGTTGGACAAAGGTTCTATGGGAACGGTGTCACCGTTGTAAATGTTGTGCAAATTGATGTTGGTACCCTCCCGTACATATGCAAGCCAATCTCCACTAGCACCGAGCCTAACCTGTGAAACAGTGGGCAGGGGGAGAATTAGGAAATGGACATGGAAGTAGTCTTTAGAATGCATTTACTACGTGATCAAACTCATCTTACCTGCTCATCGGACAAAATCCGAGTGCCCCTCAACGTCGGCATCTCAAGGGGCGTCAACTTGCAACTACGGCCACGACGCGCTGGAGAGACCCCCAAGGAAACATCCACATGCGTTGCACGGAACATCAAGATGCATATGTATGAGTAGTTTATCTTGTGAGAGAAAAGGATGAACGAGGGAAGGCCTTATTTGCAAATGTGGAGAGGGGTGTACATATCTTTTTGCAAAATTGCCATAGTTTTCTTCCTACCTGTGAGATATAAATCGGACGACCTATATTGCAGGATGGCAGGCAAACCATCATCACCAACTCTGTTTTTTTATAAGACTTGCAAGATGCCCGTGCGTACGGACATCAAGATCTTGTGGGACAAAAGGATGAACGAGGGAAGGCCTTATCTGCAAATGTGGAGAGGAGTGCGGGTAAATTGTCATTGTTTGCTTCCTATCCGTTAGATATAGATCGGACGACCTATATTGCAGGATGGCAGGCACACCATCATCACCAACTCTGCTTTTTATAAGAGTAGATAGCAAGATGCCCGTGCGTTTCATGGAACATCAAGATGCATTTGTATGAGTAGTTTATACTATGGGAGAAAAGGATGAACGAGGGAAGGCCTTATATGAAAATGTGGAGAGGGGTGTGGGTATCATTTTGCAAAATTGCCATAGTTTCCTTCCTATCTATGAGATATAAATCAGACGGCCTATACCGCAGGATGGCAGGCACACCATCATCAACAACTCTTTTTTTATAAGAGTAGATTAGAGATAGAGATGGAGACTACTACTACCAATGTGTTGGCCCGTGCGTTTCAATGGATCCAAAGTAGTAGAATAATACTTGTTCACGGGCTTGAAATATAAACACTCTAGTTTTGATATACATATATCAGTAAAAATAAATCATGCTTCACTCAAAATATATTCCTCGGGCTGTTTTGATGAGGTGAGGAACGGGTGTGGCTGGTTTTAAGATAAAAGGTTTTTAAAAAATTGGAGCTGTTTTTTACATTTTGTAGCGTGGCATGACATCCGGTGCACCTAAGCGTCCGAAAAAAATTGAGTTTGGGTCGGTGGCACAACCTGCGGCAAGATGCCCGTGTGGGCTTGTTCTATAACTAGCAAGATGCCCGTGCATTGCAGGGAACATCAAGATGCATTTTTTTACAAAACACCTATTGTGATTGACCCTTGCAGGAGTAATCCCATGTGTAAAAACTAATGATATATTGAGAATTTTATCAGAAAAATGGTATCTTTGGAACAAGTTTTCTCTACTACTGCTCCTTGCAGTGAGCAGTATGCAATGCATGTGTCAGCAGACATGACACCTTGTCCATGGAAGTTGAACCACGGTGACCATCACGTTTCTTGCTTCTACCACTGCCACACCCACACGCGATTCCCACGATGCCGCTCCAACCCACGGCACGACGTCCCCTGACGTGCGCCTCATCCCTCTCGGCCCCACCGCTCCTCTGCCTTTGGGAGCATGACATGCGGGCCACCTAAACTGCGGCGACCATCAACTTCCTACCACAACCACACCCGATTGGACGCGGTTTGCCTGGTCCGATCCGTACTCCCGTAACATCGAATTTTCATCCTGCGGCTGTGACACATTTCGTCCCGGGCATCAATCCTCAGCTGGAGTACTTCTATACTACAGGTAGTACCCGCCGGTGTGGCCATCTACGCCTCGTAACACCTCGACGCCCAGCTGTGGCACCCTCGCTACGACCACAAGTAATTTTATAAAAAAACTATTTTATGATTCATGGAATTGTGCATTGTAAAGAATAAAGTAAAAACAAATAGTGACAATTCATTTTGAAAAAAGAAGTTTGGGCAATTAAGATATGGAAGATTCTATAACAAAGGAGAAGTGCTTTTGTTTTGCGGTTTGTGCATTATGCTTAAGTTCAACCATGGAGTCTTCTAGATTCTACATATGGCAGAATATGGCGGAATGTAGATGATATCCAACGGCCAGTAGTGCTCGGATTTGCCATCTTTGTACCGTCGGATTGGCTTCATCCAACGACCAACTTTCGAAGTTATTCACACACTATCTCTACTCTTATAAAAACCGAGTTGTTGATGATGGTGTACCTGCGATCTTGTAATATAGACCGTCCTATCTATATCGGACAGATCGAAAGCAAACCATAACAAAATTACAAAAAAAAATCGCACCTCTCTCTACATTTATAGATAAGGCCTTGCCTCGTTCATCCTTATCTCCCACAACCTCATTGTTGAGCAACTAAAAGAGGAAGTCTCTGGAACAATCTGGCATGGTGGCCGCCTGCCGGCGCCGTCCATCCCCATGCCTCCGCCCAGTCCGACCACCAGTCACCACCACGCCCCACTCCTCCTCACCTTATCTCTCATCTTTCTCGAGATATCATGTTTTCGATGAAATTCTCGAGATACCATTTTTCCGATAAAATTCTCCAGATATCATTACACATGGGATTACTCCTGCATGGGTCAATCACAATAGGTGTTTTGTAAAAAAATGCATTTTGATGTTCCGTGCAATGCACGGGCATCTTGCTAGTATCTCTACTCTTATAAAAAACAGAGTTGGTGTGATGGTGTGGCTGCCATCATGCAATATAGGCCGCCCGATTTGTATCTGACGGATAGGAAGGAAACTATGGCAATTTTGCAAAAAGATACCCACACCCCTCTCCACATTTGCAAATAAGGCCTTCCCTCGTTCATCCTTTTCTCTCACAAGATAAACTACTCATAGAAATGCATCTTGATGTTCCGTGCAACGCATAGGCATCTTGCTAGTAGGGGTATAGATATGCCGGCCCGTGCGTTGCAATGGATCCAAAGTATATCTATTTAGTGGAGTGCACTCTAAACACATTATCTATTTATTTTTCTCTAACCTTTCGTAGCCATGCAACCGAGCCACATAAGCTTCATGGGTGCCCCCCACATCATATTATTCATACTACGTTGACTGAAAAAAGATAAATCACCCAAAACAAGATCTTCCCGTTTTTTGTTCCTACGATGTTGTGCCGTGCACGTACCTAGTTGTATAGTGGTAGTACTAGTTGTAGTACAAACTTCGTACTAGTAGGAGTAGTAGTACGGAATGCACCTACTCTATCAACGAGCCCCATCAGACACCAAATTTCTTGGCTTCCGTGCTACAGCTAGATCTTCCCCTCGTTTCTGTTTTCCAACCCGGCGGCGGGCGGGGTGCGGTTTGCCAATAGTCGGTTTGCTCAACGGCGGTCCCACATGAAAGTGAAAATGCTAGGCAACACGCCTTCCCTAGCTATGTGGCGTGCCGGACGGGCCGTGGAGTACTCCCGATTCCCGGGCATGTGGGGGTGCGACGCGAACGCGGCAGGCCTTTTCCTTTTACTAGCAATGTGCCCGTGCGTTGCGACGGATCCAAAGTAGTAGAATAGTAGTACTTGTTCACAAACTTGAAAGAAATCACTCTTGTTTTGATATACTCCTAATATATTACTTTTCACTCAAAATATATTTCTCAGGCTGTTTTGATGAGGTGAGGGAGGGATGTGGTTGCGTTCAAGATAATAAGGAGTTTTCTGCAAATTGGAGCAGAGAAGTGGGCTATTGTTGCAAAAATGCCACAACTTACCTCACAGCCGTTAGATGCAGATCTAATGGTCAGAAACGACGGATGGCAGACACACCACCATCACCAACTGAGTCTTTTATAGGAGTTGGAGTAGAGAAACATGTATAAATTGTAACATTTAGTTCTGCTCCTTGGCATGATCGATAGATAGAAATAACGATTGGAAACGCTAGGGCGGGGCTATTTCCCCCAGATAAGCAGGGTATGTAGTAGCTAGGTCGGCGCATCATCGGTTTGGTCACATGCGGTCCGACATGTTCTAGTGTTTCTAACAAGATGCCCGTGTGTTTGCACGAAGTTGATGGAAAAGGTAAGCACAACTTATAAATTGACGGATGGAGTAGTAGTTACAGTGACGCATATAATTAAGCAAAGGGATCACACATGTCGGTATTGACTGGAACGAGAATGCAATAGCACAATAAAATTAAGACCACGATGATGCAATCGCAGAGGTGGTTACAGGAGGCAAGAAGAAAGATGCATCCATCAACGTACGACCTCCTCCTCCTCCTCAACTTAGTGCGCCAGGCCACCGACCGGCGGCTAAGGAGCGGCGACTTTTTTGGAGAGGTCAAGGTGCTCCTCTGCAAAGGAATCCAAGACTTCCAGCCGGTTGAGGAAGGCCAACGTCGTGACTTCCACACTGGCCTTGTAGATACCTATGTACACGATTTTCTCGTACACGTGGATGTGTAGGTCGATGAATTCTAGCAGGGCGAGGCGCCTCGCGCCAAGCGCGACCTCCAGGTGGACATTCTTCGTGGCGTCGGCGGGCAGTCGCAGGGCCACCAGTGCTTGAAAGAGGTTCCGGCCATGGAGGCCGATTAGGGTGGCAGGCAATGAGCAGCCCTGGCGCGCGGGCTGGAGGAGCACGGCGATTTCGTCCGCGAGCTTCTTGAGGACGATGAACTTGTTGGTGGTGGCAACGCTCATCAGGTCCAACTGAGATTCGTAGTTGGTGTCGACGGCGGCCATCCACCAGCCGGTCGCGAACACCGTCTGGAGACAATCCTCAGCGCCATGCCGCAGGCCGGCATCATGGACCATCTGGCACAGCCGCTGGCCGCTCGTGCGCATCGCCGCCATGGGTCTGGAGTGAGGACTTTTGCACTTAGTGTAGGTGCTTAGGCAAATGCTTAGGTGTGTACGATGTGGTAGATGCATTGGAATGGAGGGGTGCCTTTATATGAGTGCAAACTGCGTTGCATTCACATCGTGCAGCCTCTTTTCTCGGTCCTCCTCCCATTACTTCCCTCAAGCATTCATGATGCTAATTGAAGGAGGATGCATCATTGGCCGTTCAACATTTTGGGAACTGCTAACCCCTCCCTCGTGTGCATTAAAGCCGTATCGGGAACTGCGCCGCCCGCTGTCAAACCGAATAGTACTGCACCGCCCGCTCCACGCCCGACCGAACACGCCTCCTCGCCTCCATCAAACCCGTCCGTTAAACCCGCATGCAAACTGAGAAACCTACTCTGGCCACACGTCTGTTCATGAGCGGGCCGGAATTAAAGGCAACACCGGTCGAGCTGCTCCCGTCCGCCCTTAGTTTAAACGAGGCCAGATGCCGGCCAAACTCCTAGCATCCACCCTCTATTTAAACGAGGCCAGACAGACAGCGGGCAAGAATCGCACACCTCCGCCGCTCCCCCATCCCCTCCTTCACCATTTCCTCTACTCTTCTGATGGCTTCTGAGGAGTCATTCTCCGGCATACTACCCGGCTGGGTGGCCCGCCGAGCCCTCCAGATACGGGCGAGCCCGCTCGATGCTTCACCAACCTCGCTTTGGCCCGACGGAGCCAATTGCCACCCCAAGCCGGCGTGTGGTTCAGCAACTCACCGCTCCAGTTCAGCTCGATGTGGAGTGGCGAGTTGCTCCATGCCGGTACGATGGCGAGCACGCCGGTATGCCTCCCGTGTCTGTGATGGCCGCGCCTCCAGTGTATGTGATGGCCGCGCCTCCCATGTCGGTCGGCGCGCCTCCCGTGCCTGTGGCAGCGCCATGCAGGCAGAGACAGAAGCCGGGTGCGTGGAGAGCGATGAGTCGGTGGCCAGCTTCTCCGTGTCCACCACCATCATCAAGGAAAAATAGAACACGGGAGGCTGCCGCCATTTGGGTCCATGAAGGCCACCGCCGAGGCGACGACTGCGCAGTCAGGTGGTTTCTTTGCTGCTTCGTCTCTTTCGAGGACCTTCGCCGACCTCGCAAGTGTCTGCCGGACATGAGGAAGACAAAGGGATCCGCGGGCGACCATTTAGATTAGGTTCTACCTCTCCGGTTGGCGGGAAATATTTGTTCTTAGAATGGATAAATTGGATGTATCTATAACTAAAATAAGTCTAGATACATCCATTTCTAGGACAAGTATTTCCGGACGGAGGGAGTATTAATTATACCAAGAGAGGCGGATTAGCACCGCTTAGTTCATGTAAATGTAATGAAATCCATCATGTTTATATGAAGATCTGGATTTTTTATACGAAATCCTTCATGCTTATATGAAAACAGTCCGTGTTTGCATGAATTTCATCTGCTTGGTTAGAGTGGTGAAAATGTATGCCGCTGGCGTTTGATGTCGTCCTCCGCGGAAGGAAGCGGGAGGAAATTTGCCGGCTGCCGTTGGAGATGCTCTTATGATGGAAAGAATAGAGTCACATCCAATTCATTTGAGTTAATTGTGTGTATGATTCTCCCTCTATAAAAGTTAATTGCATGTACAGTGTGCACGTGACTTGCAGGGTGGCTACAGCTTCGTAGTGAAAGTTAAAAAGAAACAAGTCCATCCTTAATCTTGTATTCTAAGTACTCTGTGGGTTCCACTGTCAGTACAATAGCGAAATAAGTATATATGAAATAAGTAATATATGATATAAAAATCTAAAGTTAAAGACAGAATTCGAACTCAGGTCATCGCGTTGCGAGCATCCGGCGCTAACCAGTCTAGCACATTTTTGTTGTAGACCATGCCGGAGATATATCTCCATGTCTACTTTTATACTCCATCAGTTCCTAAATATTTGTATTTTTCAGATTTCAAATGGACTACCACATATGGATGCGTATGTAGACATATTTTAGAGTGTAGATTCACTCATTTTGCTCCGTATGTAGTCACTTGTTGAAATCTCTAAAAGGACAAATACTTATGAACAGAGGGAGTAGAAAACAGAGTTGGTGATGATGGTGTGTGTGCCATCCTGCAATATAGGTCGTCGGATTTATATCTAACAGATAGGAAGGAAACTATGGCAATTTTGCAAAAAGATACCCACATCCCTCTCCACGATTGCAAATAATGCCTTCCCTGGTTCATCCTTTTCTCTACTCTTATAAAAACTAGAGTTGGTGTTGATGGTGTGCCTGCCATCCTGCAATATAGGCCGTCCGATTTATATCGGACGGATAGGAAGGAAACTATGGCAATTTTGCAAAAAGATACCCACGCCCCTCTCCACATTTGCAAATAAGGCCTTCCCTCATTCATCCTTTTCTCTCAGAAGATAAACTACTCATATAAATGCATCTTGATGTTCCGTGCAACGCATGGGCAACTTGCTAGTCTCTCACATGATAAACTACTCATACAAATGCATCTTGATGTTCCGTGTAACGCACGCGCATCAAGCTAGTTTCTTTTAAAATAATTATTGCAATAATTTGATTGAAGTGACATATTTTATGTCTGCCCGAATGATTTCAGATTCACTAGTAGTAACAAAGAAAATGTTGCCTTGTTAATTAACAAAAAATAGGGTGAAAACTATCACATGAGGCCGATACAAACAAGGCACACTGGGTTCAGCATCATCGTCACTACAGCTGTGCGCGCACAAGAAGTCTACATATCGAGGGGGCTACGGAGAAAAAGACGTATCGAGTGTGTATGAGCGAGGCACAGAGACACAATGTTTGAGAGAGAAACCAATTGACAGATTAAGATCAGATCGAGTTGTCACCCTTCTGCTGTCATTGTTGTGGTTGGGGAGGGTGGAGAGGGGGAGGGAGAGAAAGACGTATAGAGAGTGTGCGCGGTAGGCACAGAGGCACAACTAGCGAGTGTGTGTATATGTGTGTGCGTTTGAAAGAGGAGTTGATAGATTACTATCAAGATCGAGGTGCCACCCTACTCCTTCGATGTCGGGTAGTGTGTGTGTGTGTGTGTTTGAGAGAGAAGCTAGTCGATATATTAGTATCAAGATCGAGGTGTCACCCTACTCCTTCGGTGTTGGGAAGTGTGTGTGTGGGTGTGGGGGGGCAGTGACACTTACATATCTCTACTCTTATAAAAAACAGAGTTGGTGATGATGGTGTTCCTTCCATCCTGCAATATAGGCCATACGGATAAGAAGAAAACTATGGCAATTTTGCAAAAAGATACCCACACCCCTCTCCACATTTGCAAATAAGGCATTCCCTCGTTCATCCTTTTCTCCCACAAGATAAACTACTTATACAAATGCATCTTGATGTTCCGTGCAACACATGGGCATCTTGCTAGTAGGGAGAAGGAGTTTGTGTGACACATATCTATATTAAGGGATAGGTAGATAGCATGTGTGCGAGGCATACTTAAAGCATCACGGAGATAAACAAACGGTGTGTATGCAAGTGCCGGAAAAATGAAGCGAGAAACAATGTCCACGCGCGCGCGCATGTGTGTGTGTGTGTGTGTGTGAGAGAGAGACAGAGAGAGAGAGCGAAATCTCAAAACAAAAGCTGCTCTGCCGGAATCCTATTACATGTATTCATATTGTTCCGGAACTCGAGTTAACCTTAGGCATATGTGTGAGAGACATAATTATACTTTGAGACATTAGTGGCTGTGGGTGGGCGGAATTAAAGGGGTGGAAGTGTTCGACAGAGAGAGCGTGTGTGTTTCTGTGCGAGAGCCTTGTAGGACGGGGTAGAATGATGAATTCTAACCTTGACGGAGGGAGAGAAATACACGAAGTGCGCGTGTGTGATTCCGATGCCCACGGGGAAATGAGATATGTATGCGTGTGAGACAGATTGCACAATTCATTCACGTATCACTATCTAGCAATCGTGGACGTGCATCACTTGAACATAAATCAATATCTACTTCGTATCGTGGCCAAAGGTACAATATCGATTCAACGCTACAAAAATTGGACACTCACATATGATATTTTTTCCATCTAAATAAACCTTTTCAATTGTGCATGCCAAAGTTACAGTGATGTTTCTTCAAACAACCAATGTAGCTATCATGTACATGCACCATTGTTACTCTTGCATTCAAATTCATTAGTCTTGGATGATTTAAGGTTCTATTATGAAGTAATATATGTAATATTCATATATGAATTCAACGGGTACGCAATTTATGAAATGGAGGCTATGTAATCATATGAGGTAACACTTTTAAGTAGCGGACTACAATATCCATTTCTTTTGTGGGACTACAATATCCATTTCTTTTTGTGCGCCTCTACACTAACACGTCAATGCATTATGTTTAAAGTAAATAACCAATGGCACTAAATTATCTATTTACACGAGAAATACATAGGCTGAGCGTTTGATCCCTTTTTTGTGAACGCGCCTCTACACCCGTACGATTGGCCGCGCCTGTGTGAACGTCCAAGATATCGGCGCATCATCCCGAGTTATTGTCTTTTTTTCTGGGGTGGACTTCACACCAGTTATTAACTGCTGACGCGTGCCCCGTGTACACAGTCTCGCATGACCTTCCCGCTAGCACGGTCCAAAATTAGTTGAAACTGGATATGAACGATCCCGCGGGCGGCAAAATCTCCCGCCTCCTTATAAAATTTCCGCCACCTAGTCTTTAGCATGCGGAATTCCCCTTTTGTCCTTGGTGCGCAGAGAACAACAGTTACAATACCGCCCTCATCTACATAATAGGTCGGGGCTGCTTTTGTAACTTCCGGTTCCCCCCACCACACGGCACCCCCATTTCCTCTCCCCCTCCCGCAAAAACGACTAACTCCACAGCACCAGAGCATCTTACATCACACTGTCCATACTTCATCGGCCTTTCTACCCCTCCCCTATCGAAATCCTAGACTGCTCATCCACCGGCGCACCAGAGCCCATTCACTGCCAGCGGTGTCCACCTCATCGGATCTGCTGCTGCGGCCGCGTCTACCCCTCCCACCTCCACTAGAAACAAGTAGACTTCTCATCACCACTGTACCACAGCCCATTCAGCGCCGGCCTTGTCCACGACGCCGGATCTGCTTCGTCGGTACTCTCGTCAACCGCAGCGGATCTGCAGCGGCTCATTCGTACTCCCCACCGGAGATGCTTCGTCCACACCCCCCGGAGCCGCCCCACCGATGACCCCGTCGACGGCCTCTGATCCTCTTCATTGACACCTTCCTCAACCCTACCGGAGCCGCTTCGCCGACACCATCGTCAACCCTACCGGAGTAGCCTCGCCTATACCATTCTCAACCCTACTGGGGCCACTTTGCCAACTCACAATTCCACGGCCTCAGATCCGCTTCATCGCACCCTCATCCAACCTGTCGCAGCAACTTTTGGCGCCTCGTCCACGGTCGTAGATCCGCATCGTCGACACCATCCATAACCCAACCACCGGAGCAGCTTCACCGACGCCCTCGTCCACGGCCATAGATCCGCTTTGCCCACACTGTAGTCCACCCTACAGGAGCCGCTCCACAAACACCCTACTCGACGGTTCTAGATCTCCTTACCGGACCCCGACAGCCAGTGCAGCGTCATCACCCTTGATGTTTCTAACCTGATTCCCACCGTCTGGCAAGATGCCAAGCACCCGCCACAGCCTAGGTACTTGTCACCTTTAAACCCGTCCAGCATCACCTGCCCGATGTACTTCAAATATACTAACAGGTAGCTGTTACCTGTTATGCAACTGGCAAAAACTACAAGGGCGATGTTTCTTCTGGATCTAACAGCTTGGCCAACCAAGATCCTGGACTGAGGCATTGCTATGATCTTGTAAGTGTCTCTCTGTCTCTCTCTCTTGTATTGTTGTGTGCCTGCCAGCGTGCTTTGCTAGGATTTTCGACCAGTAATCCCTTTGCGCAGACAATGATTTCTACTACTAGCTGCTAAATTAGATATGTAGATGTCATACATGATACTACATCATACCTTCGTTCCTAAATATAAGTATTTCTAGAGATTCCACTATAGGCTACATACAGAGCAAAATGAGTGAATCTACACTCGAAAATGCATCTATATACATCTGTATGTGGTCCATACTGGAATCTCTACAAAGACATATATTTAGGAACAGAGGTAGTACATTACACAAAATCGTAGGTGGCATGTAGGAATTCCAGTGCACTACATTAGGCTCCCTTAGAGTGCCTGCTAGTCCAGCACACAGAGTCATGGCTAGTTTATGCTACGCACACAATCGTTAATTGGTGGTTTAAATATGCGCAAGGGATATGCAATGTATTATCATGTAGAGATGTCTGAAATTAGCCGTGTCAACTTGCAGATGGGGTTACACAATGAAAAAGTACAAGATGTATGTGGCAATTTCATGGAACATCGCAAAAAAAGGAGAGGCAGCGGTGAGCCTATACAGTGTGCTATGGTAGGTCACTCCTCCATTGCAATCATCGTGACATGTTATTTGTATGTCAGTACTATTGGCCAAGTTTCTTAGGGACAGTTATTACGAGTTATCCTAAGAAAATAAGCACCTGTGAATATAAGCTCCAGGTAATAAGCCAACCAGTTCTTTTCATTGCCTTCCTTTTCAGCTTATCTTTGGTATGATCAGTGAAAAGTCTAGATTGCATTATATTCTGTCATTTTGCTGCCCATATGAAAATTAATTTGACTTGCAAACATCACAAATTGAACCCAGTGCAGTAATTAATATGATAGGAAAAGAGACCATCACTATTTGTTCAAAATGCAAATACAAAGATACCATCTACTTGGCACAATCTACTTTGGTCAATGTCTTACATAGAGACCCCCTTGCCTAATTTAAACGAAAAACGCATGACCCACATTTAAATGAAGAAAAATTATTTATTGAAATTCGATGGTCCAAGTGGCTGGATATTATCATATAGAAGCGCCACCTGAAAGCATCATATAGCAGCAGCAGCAGCTCATAGCAACTCATCATACAGCAGCAGCACTGTGCAATTCATCATATACCAGCAGCAGCTCATAGCAATTCATCATATAGCAGCAGCAGGAGCAGCTCATAGCAATTCATCATATAGCAGCAGTAGGAGCAGCTCATAGCAATTCATCATATAGCAGCAGCAGGAGCAACTCATAGCAATTCATCATATAGCAGCAGTAGGAGCAGCTTATAGGAACTCATCATATAGCAGGAGCAGCAGCTCATAGCAATTCATCATATAGCAGCAACAGGAGCAGCTCATAGCAATGCATCATATAGCAGCAGCAGAAGCAGCTCATATCAATTCATCGTATAGTGGACCAGAATGAAAATTTGGCAAAAAATCAGAGGAGATCCTCACCTTGTTGGATGAGTTCATCCTTCAACAGCACCTCAAGGCCACGGCCTGGGAGGAGGGGAGGAGGAATAAGGTGCCTTCTGCCGTAGTGTGGCATCAGCCGTAGTTTGTGGCGCCCGCCGGAGTAGTGCGTTGGATGGACCACAGTGGAGCAGCTGCTGGAGACCATGAGAATGAGGGGCGGCGCCAGAGGGAGGAGTAGCTGGGGAGATTTGGACCTACCGCCGGCCATGTAGGCTAGTTGGACAGAGCATCGTCGAGGACCAGGCCAGATGGGACCAGTGGCGACGGCTCGCTGGAGGAACCCTAGCGCTGCAGGAAGGGGATCGAGGTAGAGGGAAAGGGGAGAGGAGATGCAAGCGGGCAGGGCAATGAATGCTTGCGTGTTTGTTTTTACTTGAGGGTCAGGTGTGACGCGGGCGTGAGCAGTTGCATTTAGAGTGTAATGTAGGCAGACAACAGAGTCATTTCACTATTCCCGTTCCCTTCAATTTTTAGTGAGCTTCCACCCGAAACACCCCCCTCCAACGCGAAATAAGTTAAGCCCAAGCCCATAACTCAAAAATGACTTCTTTACATCTTTTATGGCTTATTTTGACAATAAGCTCTGAAAAGGCAGAATAGAAGTGGCCCTTAACCTGCAATTCAATTGTGCGTGCAATGATGAATCACTCCTCCCTACTATAGTGTACATTTAGGCATCATCATACATGGCATAACCTAATACATGTGCCTTCCATTGTAGAATCTGGAATATGCAATGTTTATGTTAGTTCATACGTTGCACATGATGTTTAAATGCCCCTTAAATCTGGTCAGTCAAGTGATGGTCTTTAAGCCTCCTTCTTTGCTTCTTTTCTTGATACTCCATCATTCCCATCTATATAGGGCCTAATGTGTTTTTCGAGATAGGCTTTGACTATTGATAAGACTAAAAATACATGAGATGTATAATGTGAAAATTATATCACTGGAAGCTCCTTTCACGTACGAATTTGACGGTATGCTTTGTGTAACTTGCATGCCATATATTATTGCTATAACACTTGGTAAAAGTTAGCCTCGAAAAATGATTAGGCCCTATATAGATGGAAGGAGGGAGTATGTAAGATTTGCTCACACATCTGTTCAATTGCTTGTTTGCATCAGCCAGCCATATCGGGACTGTTTGCTTTGATTACTTGCTGTTCTTGACCTAACACTCTAACAGAGCTTGCCAACGATTTAAACACTAAGGGCTACTATAGTGGGGGCTTGTCTAACTCATAGGTGACATAAAGGTTTGGCTGTACACTAAAGTAGGCTCTCCAAGAGTACCTGGAGATCCAATTCGAAGGTATGCCTAGTTTTTACATAGTGCACACATAGTAAATGCTCATTTCATTGTGTGCAAGTGCAAGAGATGTGGCATGTTTCATTATGTGGTGTTGTTTTGTTATAATCTCATCCTTTTGTGTTGTTCACAGACTGGAAAGTATGCATATTTATCTTCCAAGGAGACGAGTAACTAGTTTGTGTCACCTTGCAGAGGGGGTGCAATGAAGATAAGATTGAGGATTTCCAAGTACAAGATGTTAGGAAGGAGCCTTGCAAGAGAAGTAGGAGCAGCGCTGAGCCTGTTCAACCAGTTAAGGTAAGTCACTGTATCCAACTCAACAGTTCAATTCCTTGTTTGTTTCAGGCATAGTTAATTTGCTCTTTTCAATTGCTTTATTTGTCCTCAGTTAATGAGATGCCCAAACAATGATGCCTGATGTTGGGTACTTGTATAACTATTAGTTGACATAATTAAAGGCCTTACCATTTAATTACTCTGGCGAAGTGTGCCTGAAGCTTTGAAGTCTATTAACCAACTATTACTGCATGAGGCTCACAATCTAGTTTATACTAGGCTAATGATTGCATAGCTTTGCTTGCTGTAGTAGGTTTGTATGAATCCCTCTGCTGTTCATTATGCTCCCTAAGACTTTAATTGAGCTACAGAATGGCCAACTGCTTGCTTACTTATACGCAACGTGCTGTCTAAATTTGTAACTTGTCTGTGTTTTGGATTTGGCCCCAACATCATGCTCCTCTGGTGAGCTAAGAGAGATTTCTGTATGCAGGCTGCACAGACTACCATTTTTATAATTTTTAAAATATCACCTGCTTATGCTTCATGATGTGTAACATTATTGTTAGTCCTGTTTTGCCATGTACAAAATAGTCTGTCTTGCTCGCTTCACTGTTGTAACTATATTTTTGCCCTAGTCATGTGTACTTACAGAAACATTTCAGGATGAAGTGACATCAACACAAAGATCTGCGAGCAGTGCGGCATGGCCGTTACTGAATGATTATGGATTGGAATTGGAATGTGCTGATGGTCTCGAGCAGCAACTAGAGGTGGCAAGACAACGTGTACATGATTCTCGACATACAATCAACAAGTTGAGACTGGACATGCAGATATTAGATGCAGGACTCAAAAAAAATGAAACAAGACACTGAGGTAACCACGAAGGAATTGGAGATTTTGTAGACTGAAATTTGTGCTATATGAATCCGGCCAATCCTATTTTCTGAAGAGATTACAGTTCAAATGGTAAGTTCTGTTGATGCGTGTCCATGATGTATGAGCTTTATTTTTCCAGTGTATGTAATTTGCTGTTTGTGTACGCTTTATTATCACTGGTGCCGAACTATAATGCCCAGTGGGTATATTCTGCTATAATTTCTTTATTGTATAGTGTAGGATTATTTTACCTTTCTACGCCTTAGTCTTTTTATTGTATAGTGTATGTTTTTAGAGGCGATAGTATAGAGTAGGATAATTCTTGAATATGTTGTATCGTTGAAATGGGGGCAAACACGCCCAAACATTTCCTGGACGCCATACAAACGAACAAACATGTGTAGTCAAAGCGGGCCTTAATTGGGCTGGTCAAAATAATATTAAGTGGATCCCAAATGATGTGGGCCACCGTAACTACGGCTCTTAGCAGGCCATTAACAGGAGAAAAGCTCGATAGGGCCGTATAAACGAAAATGGTCTACGGGCCTCTAGCAGGCCGAAATAGATGTCAATTTTGTCTTGGCCCTTTTACTTTACGGGCCTGTAAGAGGCCGAAAGTGTTATCGGGCAGAGGAGGACCAATTTGCAAACTAGGATTTTAACAGGCTGAAAGTCGCCTTGGGCTGAAATGATGTCATGCGGAACGTGGGCCCCTAATGGACCTAAAGTCAAAGGCCCAACTATTGTGCGGCCGTTAACAGGACGGGAGACAAAATGGGCCAGGAGTTGGCCCATTTACCGGATGGGCCGAGGACAGGCCTAATGTCACAGAGGGCTAGAATTGGCCCAACTGCAGAATGGGCCGAGAAAAGGCCAAAAGACGTTCCGGGCCGTTAACGGGCTGGAACTGACGATGGGCTACTAATAGGCCAAAAGAAGCTCGTTCCGCAATTGGGCCCAAAGACGTAGCGGGCTGTTTACGGGCTAAAACTGACGATGGGCTGGAAATTGTCAAATCTAGAATGGGCCTTTGATGGGCCGATTCAGTGTAACTTGTATGGGTCGTGCTTGTAAATGGGCCTGACTCAAGTAGGACGCTAATGGGCCGTCCCGCTTATTTTGACATGCCCGACCTTTTAACCTGAATGGGCCACTCTTGGGCCGGTCCACGTGTCGACATATCATAGGCGCATCTCGCCCATTAGATGAGTGACACCTGTGCCAAAGCGGAGCTGATACGTGGTTCCGTCAGCCAATGAGAATTTTACACATGGAAAATCAGCATTGGTCATGGCTGTTAGCGAGTCATCGGATCTAAAACCGGACCCGATAGCTTAACGGTGACCCGTTACGGTGGATGCCACGTGTCGGTCACCCTTGACAGCGTCATGGAAGTGAACACTTATGTGATGATAATTTTGGTAATGTCATGGAACACTTCTACGACAACACATGTATGACTATCTTGATTATGTCGTAAAATCGTCATGGATGTACATGCATGACAGAAAACGTGACCTACTGTGACAAACACGTATCATCATGGAACTGTATTTTTTTGTAGTGTTTGATGATTGATAACCCACAAGTATAGGGGATCAGTTGTAGCCTCTTTCGATAAGTAAGAGTGTCGAACCCAATGAGGAGCTAAGGTACAACAAATATTCCCTCAAGTTCTATCGACCACTGATACAACTCTATGCACGCTTAGCGTTCGCTTTACCTAGAACAAGTATGAAACTAGAAGTACTTTGTAGGTATTGTAGGATAGGTTTGCAAGATAATAAAGAGCACATAAATAAAAACTAGGGGCTTGTCGGATTATTCTCGCGACAGATGCCAGGGGATGGCTTATCATGGATGGGGACAGGAGTACGTCGTTAGGCCCTGGAAGCGGGAGGGAGCGAGATCTCGAACGAACACGAGTCTTACCCAGGTTCGAGGCTCTCCAAGGAGATAACAACCCTAGTCCTGCTCCGCGGAGTCTCCGCATGGTGACTATGATCAATGGAGTAGCTACAACCGTGCTCCTTGAGCAGTATTGCTACAGGAAGAAAAAGGGCAAGGCTAGCTCCTTTGCTTCTCCTAGCTACGTGTGTGTGAATGGCGTGGGTGTTGAACCCTTTGCATGGGTGAACCTAGGGGTTTATATAGGCCTACCCCCAAGGGTACAATGGTAATATGGCCGGGTATAGGACCCGGACGTCGGCGTCTAAGGGCGCCGTGTTCTCCCCTGGCTGCTAGGGCCCGTCGTCTCGTGGGTCCCGCCGGCTGCCGAGAATCCAGCGGACAGGTAGGGCCCGCCGCCTGCGGGCCATGCTGACTACCTTTGTTGTAGTCTCGCCCTTGATGATGGAAGCTTTGTCGGGGGACGCGTGGCTACAGTTCCGTCGCGTGGTGTGCACTTACTGTAGCCACGCCCCGTCTTGTCGGTGTAATGGCACGTGGACTCCGAGAGGACGGAAGGCCCGGTTGCTGGAGGCCGGCCCGCTTATGAGGCCGCCTATTTGGGGGACGATGTCTTCTAATTGCTCACGGACAGGTAGGGCCCGCCGCCTACGGGCCATACAGACCGCCCGTCGTGGGAGCATGGCCCTAGCTGGCGAGGGCTGCATCACGAGTCGCATGGCTACAGTGCTGCGCTGGGCGGAGATCAGCGACCGCTTGATCAGTCTGCATTGTAGCCACGCTCCTCCGTGATCCGGGGGAGGGGGAGGCCCTGTAGCCATGCCCTGTCTCATCGTATTGAATGGGTGTAGTCTCTGAGGGGAGGATGGGCCGCCTGCTAGGATCCGGCCCCGTGAAGGCCGCCTTCTAAGAGTGCGCCGTCTTCTGGGAACCGGCCGCTTGGGCCAGCCGGCTCAAGGAGCCGGCCGCACATGCCTTGAAATGCTAAGGGGTGCTGATGAGGCTACCCGTAATCAATCCCTCCGTCAGTAGTCCCCGAAGCTGGTGAGGCGCCGCGGCTCAAGCCGAAGTGCCTCGGCAGTTTCCTACTCCGAGAGGTCTTGTGTCTTTACTTCGTCCGATTGGGAGTCGCGGTTTGCTAGGAGTCGTCCAAGGCTGGGCCGGCCGTCTGGTGAATTTTAATCATCGAGGTGGGTGCCGGGTTGCGTGCCTGCCGCCCGTTGCTCGCGAACCACGTGTCACCAGCAGGCCAAGCCGGCCTACCAGCCCACACGCGCGACGGGATGTCGCCGCAGGCCCGGGCCCGCCACTACACAGCCTCGGCGCGCGCAGATCCTCTGCGGCCGCAGTGGGCGGTTGCCCTTCCGAGGCCAATAATCACGCGCCATTAAGGCGCGGAATATACGGGGTCGTGCGTGGCGTGGGCGTAGTTAATCCCCACACCCCCACGTCCCGCCGCTTCGGCTCCGCTGCCGCAGCCATATAAAGAGGCCGAAGGGGGCGCGGCAGAACACACGTGCGCCCCCTACCCTCTGTCTTCTTCTCTCTTCTTCTCCTTGCTGCCACCACTGCTGCTGCTGCTGCGCCACCCGCCACCGAAACGCTGTCGCAGCCCGCTGGTACTCAGCTTTGCCGTGCCTCCGTGACCTTACAGCCACCCGACCTCGCCGCGCCGCTACCAAGCATCCCCGTGATATGGCGCGAGGCAAGTGGGACGGCTCGAATGTCCATGAAGGGCACATCGAGTTCCTCCGCTTGACGCGGCGGATTCCCAAAGAAGCGTGCTTGGGGCCGCGCCTCCTAGACGAGCGGGAGATCTCGCCAGCGCCGGAGGCCGGCGAGTTCGTCGTCTTCCGCAGCCACTTTCTCTGCGGCTTTGGCTTGCCGGTGAGCGGCTTCCTTCGCGAGTTTTTGGACTTCTACAGACTTCAGCCCCACCATTTCACACCCAACACGGTGGTTCTCCTCTCCGCCTTCATCACGCTCTGTGAGGGCTACCTCAGCGTCCTGCCCACACTCGAGCTGTGGGGCAGGTTTTTGTACCTCAAACTCGCCACCGCGACCATGGGCGAGCCGGCCCAGTGCGGGGCGTGCATCGCCATGCGGTGCACCGGCGGCGGGGTCCGGTTCCCAGCCATCGTCTTGAACGAGTCGGCGCGATTGTGGCAGAAGTCATACTTCTACGTCCGCAACGTCGACCCGGTTCGTAACTACGTCAACCTGCCGGCCTTCACGCCCGGCCCGCCTCCTGGGACGCGGGGCAACTGGAGCCAGCAACCCGACAAGCCACTGCCGGCTGCTATCGTCAACGTGCTCGACCGGCTCCAGGAGATGACGGAATGGGAGGGGCTCCAGCTGGCAGACCTACTGGCTACCTTCGTCTACTTCCGAGTGTTGCCCCTCCAATTCCGGCCGCACCCGATGTGCGACATGAGCGGCCACCAGGACCCGTGCCGGATGTCAACGAAGGAACTGCTGACTGTCGAGGTGGTCCGGCATGTCAACTACTTCTCCAACAGCCAGCTCAGCGAGGAGGACTGGACTTTTGGCAAGCCGCCATACAGCCGCGCCAACCCTCCGCCTCCGGTGAGTATCTGGTCCCTTTTCTTTGCTCGCGCCATACTCTTCAACCATCCTGACCACCCAAACGCGATGCAGCGCTTCGTCGGCCAGGGAGCAGTCACCGCGCCGGCTCCTGGCCACCAATGGATGCCGGACCTGGAGGTGAGCGACCTGGAGGTGAGCAGCGTTGGAGGAAGACGACGCCGCTGGGGGAGGCGGCGATGGATCAGGCGGAGCTGCAGGAGGCGGCGCAAGAGGCGACGTCCGGGACAAGCCAGACGATGATGAGGATGGCGATGAGTAGCGCCGCCCTGAAGGCACCGACAGGGAAGTTGCCGGGTCCTCGACGGCACGGCCGACACGCGGGGCGCCGACTGGAGCACCTGGCGCCTCTAAGCGCCGCGCCGACGTGGGGATGTTCGGCAGCCGGCCAACCAAGAAGGCCAAGTCCATGGTCGCCGCGACCAAGCGGCAAGAGGCCCCAAAGGCGGCCGCCGTCCGGAGGACCCCGAAGCCGCTCCCGATGGTGTCCGCGTAAGTGTTCTCATTGCTTTTGATTGTTTTCGTCTTGTCTTGGCTTTTCCTCTCTTGTGAGTGTTCTCATCTTTGCTTGCCTTGTCGTGCAAGGCTCCCCTTTCCATGTCACGGGCCCCGTCTGCCTCGGTGATTGGGGCAGCAGGCGGCCCTGAGGACGCCCATCGCGTGGACCCGGTCGCCGCCCTTCGGGAGGCAATGGAGAGGAACGCGCGGGAGGCGCGAGTGGAGCGGGAGGCTGCGGCGCGGAAGGAGGCCGACACGGCGAGCACGGCGCAGGTGGAGGCCGAGGCCGTGACCAAGGCGCAGGCAGAGGCTGACGCCAAGGCCGTGGAGGACTCGGCCCGCAACGTGGTTCCGAAGGCCGTTGACCCACAACAGCCGGAGCCGCCGTTGGCGGAGGACCAGGCGTCGGCTTGTCACGCCCAATATGTGATCCTATCCGAGAGGAACTCGAAGTTTCCACCAAGGATAGAGCCGCATATTGAAACACTTTTGCAAGGTGGATATCATTACATCGTACCATTACATAATAAATGGGGCTACATACAAGGGTCATACAAATTCCACAAGAATACATCAAATATCATACATGAGAACAACATCCGACTACGGATGATACACAAACAGAAACTCAAACGACATCCACCCTGCTAGCCCAGGCTGCGGACCAGGAACCTATCCCAAGGTCGACGAAGAAGAAGAAGAACTTCAAAACAAGTAAACATCGCTCTCACGTCATGATCATCACATTACCTGTACCTGCAATTGTTGTTGTAGTAATCTGGGAGCCACGAGGACTCAGCAATCCCATTACCATGGGTATCAAGACTAGCAAAGCTTAATGGGTATGGAATGGATAAGTGGTGAGGTTGCAGCAGCACTAAGCATTGTATGGTGGCTAACTTACGAATACAAGAATAAGATGAGAAACTACACAACGGTCGCGAACTAGTAATGATCAATAAGTGATCATGAACTACTTACGTTCAAACATAACCCCACGATGTTCTCTTCTCAACCTCACTCGGAAAGAGACGGTCACGGTTACGCACGCGGTTGGTGTATTTTAATGGAGTTTACTTCAAGTCCACTACAACCGGATATTTAAAAAAATTCCCATCTGCCACATAACCGCGGGCACAGCTCTTGAAAGTTTAAAATCCTGCAGGGGTGTCCCAACTTAGCCCATGACAAGCTCATGATCCGCGGAGACAATCCTCCATCTCAGTACCCTTCGATCAGAGTCGGAATCCTGGTGCACAAGGCATTTCGACAATGGTAAAACAAAACCAGCAAGACCTCCCGACGTGCCGACACCCTGATAGTAGCCGCGCGTATCTCGTCTTAGGCCACGATCGGATGAGCGAAGCTTACAGGAACCAAATACCCCAAGTTGCCTAGGGGCGGTCCTGCACGCTGCTCTAGTTTGGACCAACAGTCATGAGGAGCACTGGCCCGGGTGGTTGATTAAGTCCTCGGGGTCCGGAAAGTCCCTATGCAAGTTTTAGTTGTTATTTGGCAAATGGTAATATCAATGTTGGGCCGCTCCCCACCCTGGCGGGCAGGAAGGCGCGCCTCTCGTCGACATCAGCCCCGAGACCTCCAGGAGGGGCAGTGCTGGGATTACCAATGATCTCCAGCCCTGCCTCCCGGGTGAGCTCCGAAGACGTCAAGAGATTCACCACAGCAAGCACCAGGCTCACTCCTCGAGCACCAGCACCAACATTTGGCAACACCAGCCTCAACCAAGAGCCCGGGGGCTGGCCCCTGGCTATTCCCTTCGACATAGCCAACAGGAAGCAAAAGGCAGAGGAGGGGGAGCGCAAAGATGGATGACTCGGCCCCCCTTCGCCCCTCCTTTTATAGGCGAGATGGGGAGGGGAGCGGCTCCCTCAACGGGCAGCCACCGTCCTCCTTCGCCAATTCAAGATGACCCGGCCCTCACCTTGAGGCTCTCCCGCGCCACGCGCCTCCGTTACCTACCCTACGCGATGCATGCCGCATATGAGGCTAAGGATAAGGGCGTGGCGGGAAGGGTGAATTGGCAGTTTCTACCCCATGCGTTAAAGTCATTCACGGGCCATTACCAGGGCGGCCCCACCACTATTGGCTTTATGCAACGCGCGGGGAAACCGGAAACTGGCCTGGACCAAGATTAATGAACAAGCAATGAAGACCTCAAGAGGCCAGCCTCTTCAGCACCCCCGCATGTGCACTTATTAGGCCCTACCCCGACGACGCTCGGCAACGGGTTCGAGGTAGGCCCGGGAGTTTCTGTCGGTGCAACAAACCCTGGGTGTGTTTCCCAGACTGTGCACAGGCACGGGAACAAGAGTACAACACCAACCCAAGTCAAAATACAAGGAACCAAGAGCTTCAAAGGACCAACATGCATATCAAGAGGACCAAAGTCAAGCCAGAGAAACCAGATGCCACCAAGAGGAAACCCTCCCTAGCTGGGCAGGCGAGCTCGGCAAGGACGGGGTCACCTGCGAAACAAGACGTCCTGGCAGGGCCTGCCGGGACTTGTGAAGGCAACACCACCTAACCCAAGCACTCCGCTACGACCCACGTCATCAATCAGTGCGGTGTCAAGCACCAAAGTGACTAAGTGGCAACCATTCGCCACATGGCGGCCTCTTTCTACAGGAAATGCCTACAGATGACACCCATCCTGTGATGTGTCAAGCGAGCGGGCGTGGAGCTGGCGAGATAGCCAGCAAGGCTTGCCGAGCAACCAGTGATGTGACGTTAAGCGGTGCATTTAATGCACCGTGCCAGCCTGTAGAATTAGGTATGATAGCACTGTTTGCTATCTTATTAGTGCATAATGACTACTTTGCCACTATGGTTACCCCTTAATCTATAAAAGGAGGCCAATGGCAACGGTTGAAAGGGTTAGAAGGTTGGATAACTCATACACCCATACGCGCGTAGCCACTGCCGCCCCTGCCAGGCAAGTGTGCTACGCTCCACCACCATTCTTCCACAATTAATCCACCAAAGCAGGAGTAGGTTTTTACGCCTCACGGCGGCCCGAACCTGGGTAAAATTGCCTGTGTGATCACTGTCGTGCTGCCCCATGCTCGTCTGCTCTTTGTGCAATGCGATGTCCCCCTGCCGAACCAGCAAGGGGCCCTCTGGTCCCATAGGTGGCCGTGGTTTCCCGCGACATCAGATGAAAAAGTTTTATACATGAAAGTTGCTCAGAAAAATATGACGAATCCGAAGATGCAGTCCGTTCGTCTGCCGCACATCCCTAGCATAGCGAACATGCAACCTTCCCCCTCCGGTTCATTCGTCCGAAAATGCCGAACACCAGGGATACATTCCCAGATGTTTTCCCCCTTTGTCGGTATCATGTAGCCCTGCGTTAGAACACCTCTAGCACCGTGTATCGTCTTGCCATGCTTAGTAATGCATCTGTGTGCTTTGTATTTACTGTTTCATCCCCCTCTTCTTCTCCGGTAGACCCCGAGACCGCTGATGATGCCCTTGTGTTCGACTACATCACTGACGACCCCTCCTCGTCTGAGCAACCAGGCAAGCAAACCCCCCTTGATCATTCCGATCTCGCCCATTCCATTCTCTCTCATGCTTGCATTAGATTTTGCTACTACAATTGATTGCTCCTATTCTGATGCTTAGCCTACTTTTGTAACCTGCTCATTGTACCTTACCTGCTTATCCTAAACTTCTTAGTATAGGACGGTTAGTGATCCATCGGTGACCCCTCACCCTTTCCCATTTGCCTCGGCTTGATGACCGATGACTCGATCAACGTGACCGACGTCCAGGGTCCAACACATCACATCACACCCCCCTTGTTGCTAGACTCTGCAGAACTACTCTCAAGTGTCGAGGCTGATACCTCGTAACGCACTCCTGATGATAACTTTGTAGGGTAGCTATTCGTTCGTGGTCATCGAGGGTGATTCCTCCTTCACCACTCCCGATACGACTCTCTCGTGCAACACCTCAAGTGTGAACCTCGAGGGTGATTCCTCCTAAGTTCACCTTGACGATTACATCAGGTGGATTCCATCGAGGGTGATTCCTCGGATTCCCCCTTGATGTTACGGACGCATAGTTACCTTTACCTGTAGCCCCCATGCACTGTTACTATGGGACTGAAGGGACATGCGGTACCATCCCTGTAGAGGTGGACCTAAATTCCCGACAGTCTCTGGTTAGTCGGGTCGGCCCTGAGGGGTACCCGCGAGTTGATGTGAAAGTCGGGCAGGCCCGGAGAGCACCCGCGAGATAATTACGAGGCACGGCTGGGCAGGTAGACCGCCCTAGAGAGAGAGGGTTGGGCCTGGCCCTTGCTGTATTTCCTCGAGACGGGGCGACGGGGTCACATTATCGTGAGTCTCTACTCGTCTCCATGAGCTCCTAATACACTAAAGGTTTGGGTATTTGTTCTAAGTTGACCATAGGCGTTTACGCACTAACCACCACACAGGAACATTTATGGGCACTCGGCATCATAATATCAGCCGAAGCTTTGTCAGACGTCCAGTTCAGCATTGTGGGCATGTCGGGCCAGTGCCATCTAGGATGAGGTGGTGCTCGTCCCGGCTCGTCGCACACCGACCCGGAGTGTAACGGGCGATGGGCCCAAGACCCCGGAATGCTTAGGTTGTAGACCGGCGGGGACCTCTCTGCTGAGCCTAGGTAGGGTTGCGACGTGTTGATCTTCCTAGGCCGGGCATTGACCCAGAAAGGTGTGTCCGGCCAGAGTTTTCAAGCGTGTTGGGTAATGTTGTGCAACCCTGCAGGGAAGTTATCTATTCGAATACCGTGTCCATGGTAATGGACGCTCGGAATGGTATCCTGATATATTATAACTAGAAATGGATGCTTGAGATATGTGATGGATATGTTGGCTCCGGGACTGCTTTCTCGTAGGGGAGTCAAGGAAGGATCTCTGGGCATTAATATTACAACATGCTTGTTAAATGTTAAAATGCTATTCCTTACTCTTCTACATGCTGCAAGATGCTTGGAGCTGCTTGAAGATGCTAGTCTTCGATAGATTAGGCTCTCCCTTCTCCTCTGGCATTCTGCAGTTTAGTCCACAGATATAGCTCATGCCTTTGATACTGATGCATACTTAGTATTGTTCTGATGTAAGTCTTGCGAGTACTTTGGATGAGTACTCTCGGTTGCCTTGCTACCTCTTTCCCCCTATACCCGATTGTTGCGATCAGATGGTGGATCCCAGGAGCCAGATGTCACCCCCGTCGACTACTACTACCCCGTTGGAGCCTACTACCACGTGGAGACCGACGACGACCAGGAGTAGTTATGAGGTCCCAGGAAGGAGGCCTTGTCTCTTCGATCGTTGTTGCTTTTGTGTTTGCCTTCTTAAGGCAGTCTTGTTTAACTTATGTATGTACTCAGATATTGTTGCTTTTGCTGACTCTTGTGTATCAAGATTTTGTATTCAAGCCGTCGAGGCCCCTGGCTTGTAATATAAAGCTTGTATTGTTTTGATTTGTGTCTAGAGTTGTGTTGTGATATCTTCCCATGAGTCCCTGATCTTGATCGTACACATTTGCGTGTATGATTGAATCGGGAGCGTCACAAGTTGGTATCGGAGCCGACTGCCTGTAGGATCCCCCTTTCCAACTCCTTGGCCGAAGTTGAGTCTAGTCACTGAAAAACTTTTTCTAACATGGCTGTGTGCCTTACGATCCCACGTCGCCATTGGGTGGTATTAGAATCTTTTATTCCTCGTCTATACTCTAGGAATCCGATCTGTCTTCTATTCTGGTTAAATGATTTTGCTAACTCTAACTCTAGGTTCTCGTAAATACTTTCTCCCGGGGAGCCCCTCACTCCAGGTGATTGCTTGGTGCACCAGAAGATTCTGAGGATAGTCTCCGATGTTTTCCCGAGATCCTTGCGCCCTTTGCCATTGCGATCCGTACCACCGATAAATCCTTGTGGGTAACATCGTACATTTTTTATTCATACCTTCATCCACTTGCTCTTGTTATTACAATATGCCCTGAAATACTATTCAATCTTCCAAAAATGCTCTACAGCCTATTGCTCTTGAAATTCTTGCTTGCTTGCATTATGGTTAAACCCATAAGTCTAGTAATCATATTTGGACCCTTTGTCACTATCATTTTGAGTCTGTTGATTCAATATGTTACGGATGCTCGCAATCCTTAGTCGAACCGTAGAATCCATACTTCCAGCCAAGACATCAATTTAATCTGGAGCTAGTTCTCGGCCACTCAAACTGCCGTGGATTGTACCCCTAAGTCTATTCAACTTATCCATCCTTAATCAGAGCGTATGCTTCTGATACCATATTTGGAAATCATAATTCCTTTGCATTTGAGATTGAATTAGTCAGTTGTTTCTATAGTCTGATGTCCTTGCATTCTTTCTTCTTCTGGTTGAGTACCGTTGCTCACATTAGATCCCTCGTGGACCATCGGATCCTTTGATGGGTTTTATCCGACAGCGTCCTTCATATTCAATAACCTTGTGAGCCTTTCTCGGATACATAATGCCTTTGGTAAATTGTATCCTCTGCTTCCTCAACCATGCTCCACTTCCGAGCTTGAGATATTTACTCATGAAGTCTGCGTTATATGTTCCTAAGATGCCCCTATGGGTTGAATCTATGTCTTCCCTAAATCTGTGTGAACTCGAATGTTATGCGGGTTATAGTCTACTGCCTTTTTGTCAGGTAAGATTTCAACGCTACAACTTCTTCGAAAGCGAGAAGTGAATGGAAAGTTGTGGCTTAGAGAAATGGGAGTCGACCTGGAGCCTTTGTGTTCATGCCCATGGACCCGATGTGGGACTTATCATGGAAGCTTCTTGAAATAATAATAATCCCTTTGTGATAAGTTCATCTTATATCTATGTTTGGTCCTTTGCAACCATGGTTCTGAGCATATTGTTCTTTTTTGATCCCATTTCTCGGACAAGTTAAAGTAATTATCTTCTGCAGATCCTTTCACCTGTCCAACCTTTGTCCTGTTCTACCTTCGAGTATTACCCTCTGGTATCTCGAGAATATCACAGAACTACATAACTTCTTATAAGTTCTTCATCAACTATTATTTATCGCCGATTCAAATTTTCCATGGGTTCTGAGTTGTCAGACATTCGAGGACACCGATGAATGATTCAAGTCTACACTTTCCTTTCCATTGTTTTGTTTAACCTTTCTTGTAACCTAACATATCTAAGCAGTGATAATTCCCTGCTTATGTATAGATCTCGGTGTACCAGCTCTGACAGTAAGACCTTGTTACTATTGTTGATGACATTCCGTTAGCCACCAATGGATGAGAACTTTGCCTATTGGTCTGTCTCGCCTCGCGAGCAGGAAAATGGTTCTCTTCGTCCCTGGCCCTTGGACCGATGTTGTTGCCAACATAGTTGACAGGCTATCCTATGACCCGCCTTGCTATCATGACCATGCAAAATGTTAGCGCCTTCCTACTTTTAACCCACATGGTGGGCCCATAACCCATAGTTCCACTTGATTGAAACCTGACTCTCCTGTACATCCCTATTTTCCAAAAAAAATCCTTGTGCTTGATTCGTATGTAATTTATGGGCCACCTTCCTAGTGATCTATTCTGGTATCAGACACAACACTTATTCCCATTGCTCTGAACCCCTTTCACTCTCTGTTTGAGGCAACAAACGATTGCCTACCCGCTTGAAGCTTCTTATTGCACCTTCTTACCTTACTCTCGATGAATTTCTTGAATTTCAACTCGAGAGATGCCTCTATGCCACATTCACTGAGATAGCCCCCAGGTACCTAACATGTGTTGAGTTCCGTCCTTCCCGAGCCTTCCCCTTTATCTTTTCCATAAGTACAATGGAGATACTAAAGAAAGGATGACGACTTCATCATGATGACCTAGAGAAAAGAAAAGATATCAATGTATCGGACCGACCTATTCGAGAAGAGCAACCAGGACCGCGAAGAATCGTTAGAAATTTCGTAACCTAGTTTTTCCCCATTATTCCACCCCTTAAATCTTAGGACGAGATTTCTTGTAGTGGAGGACAATTGTGACACCCGGATAATTAAGCCACAATAATCCCCTGCTAATTATTCCACGTCACCACGATTACTGTTGTTAATCCCACGATGATTCTATCCCGTTCAAATTCAGAATTCAAAATCAAGTCCAACGGTAAAAGATTTCAAACATTAAAACTAAAATGTTCTGTGAGTGACAAATAATCCCTAAATAATATTGGTTGTGAACCAACATTTTTAAGGTGTCTTAATGACCTTTAATAACTAAAACAGTGGCTTAAACAATTAAATAAAGCCTTTTATAATATATAAAATATTAAAACTATTTTATTGGGGTTGAAACTTTTTGTGGCAGAAGGCTAGGGTAGGTCACTAATTTAGAATTTGGGTTTATATTTTACGAAGCAAAGTAATAAGTTGAAAATAAATACGAGTGAAAATAAAAGCAAAAGCAAATGAGTCAGAAAAGAAATAAAAAACACCACCCGCCCTCCCCGGCCCAACTGAGCCACCTGGCCCAGCCGGCCCACCCCTTCGCCCCCTTAACCCCACTCCATCTCGTGACCTATCCCAGTCCACCGCCACAACCCCCCACTCCCGACGATCCCCTCCTTCGTCTCGTTCCCCTCCCAAACTGGATCGGGATCGGGCGGACTTCCCCGACCGCATCATCGCCGCCCAGCGCCTCCCGTCGCCCCTCACCGGACACGCCACCCCACCTCTCCCTCGCCGGTGCCCTCAATCCTCATCGACCCCTTCCTCCATCTCCCCTCTCCCTTCCTCGTCCCGAGTACCCCGGCGCTGGGCCGCGCCCTGTCTGGCCGCGCTCGGCTCACCCTGTCGCGCTCGCGCACGTGCGCGTGGGAACACCCACTGCCGACTAGGCCCGGCGCGCCCCGGCTCGCTCCTGGGCCCGCTCCTTTGCCGCCCGCGCCGCCGTCCGCGCTCCACGCCCAGCACGCTCCCACGGCCACGCACAGCCTCGCCCGCTCCTCCCACTTTCCGCTGCTACCTGCTCCTCCGCCTTCCCTCACCTCGGTCGCCGCGTGCTGCTATACCCGCGCGCCTCGCCGCTGCGCGCTCGCTGACCCGCCACTACCGCCCCTGCCAGCGCGAGCTCGTCGCTGCGGCCGCCGCCCGCCTCCGGCCTCCTCTCCCTGTGCGGGCCCTCCGCAGCCGCCGCCTAGCTCCCCCGCTCCCCACTACCCTTTTCGTTGCCTCCTGCTACCGCTGCAGCCACACCGCCGCTCGCTCCACTTCCCCCTGTCGGTGTCAAAACCGGCCGATCTCGGGTAGGGGGTCCCGAACTTTGCGTCTGAGGATTGAGGGTAATAGGAGACAAAGGGGAAACGATGTTTACCCAGGTTCGGGCCCTCTTGATGGACATAATACCCTACTTCCTGCTTGATTAACTTTGATGAGGATAGGGGTTACAAGAGTCGATCTACGTCGAGATCGTAATGGCTAACCCTAGATGTCTAGCCTATATGATTTGTGATAACCTCTATGGACTAAACCCTCCGGTTTATATAGACACCGGAGGGGCCTAGGGTTATACAAAGTCGGTTTACAGAGGAAGGAAACTACACATCCGAACGTCAAGCTTGTCAACCATGCAAAGGAGAGTCCTAACCGAACACGGGGGAAGGCCTTCTATCTTCTATCTTCATGGCACATCAGTCCGCCCCATGCTACACAGCCCGGACGCCCGAGGACCCCATAATCCAAGACTCCCTCAGTAACCCCCGAACATGCCTTCAATGACGACGTAATATTCGGCTCATGTCTTCTGCTTTGCAAGGCGGGTTCTTCATTATAATCTGGACTAATGACAATCTGGTGATAATCTTGATGCCTTTTACGATTCCCCCTATCGATGCTTCAATTTCCACACGCTGAGTGAATATGAACGGTCCATGCTTTTTGCAAATAAGTCCATTACCACGCTCGGATGGCATCTATATAAGGAGATACAGATCTTCAAATGGCATCCCACATCGCGAAGAAAGAAAATCGCCAAGTCCAGCCATGAGCAAGGCCTTCCACCATGACCAGCGCCCCAGGCTCTTCTTCGCACCCCCATGGCCCTCAAGAGGGAGATTGGCAGAGATGCTCCGTGCCTCATCTTCAGTTAAGCCGGCTCCAGACGCAAGGCTACCTCCCCCTCGCGGATATAGTCTCCGTTCGAGCAGGATTTTATTCAGTAGGTAACGACGCGATGGCTGAGAATTTCCCCAACCCCAATATGGAGGAGAGGGTGTGCTTTGTCCCATTCTTGTTGTGGGGCCTAGGATTTCCAATACATTCCATTCTCAGGGGGTTATTGGAATTTTACGGCATGCAACTACACAACCTCACCCAGGTTCGATTTTGCACATCTCAGGCTTTGTCACCCTCTGCGTGCTATTTTTGGGTATTGAGGCCCATTTTGAATTATTGAGGAAGTTCTTCTGTCTTGTTCCCCGCTACCGCGGAGGTTCTATATTTGAGGTGGGCGGTGCCGAAGTATGCCGTATAGCCGGATCCGGATACCTTGTAGGAACACCTAAAGAGGTATACCCACCGTGGTCTTCGGAATGGTTCTATGTGGACGACGTCCCATTGCCGGACCCAGTTCGTAGTGGCCTCCCAGAATTTTCCAGTGCTCCTTTAAGGAAGCGCCTTAACTGGCGTCCCCGCAGTCCCAATGAAGAGGACAGTGCGGAGATAAAGAGATTGATCGGCAAGGTCAGGTTGCGAGCCCATACCGAGCTCTTGATAGTCGAGGTCATGGCTATTGCAATAAAGAGGTGTGTTCAGCCTCTTCAGTCCAGAGTAACTCCCTTATATTGCTGTAACGGAGAAGACGACGCGTCCCGCTGCAGACGGTAGGGTCCGGATACCCGAGCCGAACTGGCTTCAATTTTTGCTGATCTGTATAAGGGCGAGAAAGAAGATTTTCTCCGATTAAACTGTCGGGAGGCTTATTCTATGTACACCCCTATTGAATGGGTAAGATCTCAATCGTCTGTGCTTATTTTATTGCATTGCAGACACAAATCAAATTTGCTCGTTGTTGCCACCAACAGTCATGACTGAAGACATCCAATGCCCTGCTCCCCAGCCAGAGGATCATAATCGACATAAGGATCTTGGCTTTTGCGAGGATCCAGGCATATATATAGATTTCGATGACGGGGTATTCTAACAATCGAACCTTGACGGTTCGAAAGTGGCCATCATCGCCGACTACCCTCGCCTCTACCCCTTCTGCATCGTGAGTATCCGGAGGCTTCTTAAAAGGAGATCCTTATTTGTATCCCTACCCGTTGTACTGATCCATATTTTAATAGGATCGGCACTCTAGGGACCATACCTCCTCAAGGGCGGCCCCTACACAAGGCCGTTGTTCGAAACGAAAAGGGACCGGGAATACTGCAGAGAACTCACAGGCTTCCAAGAGGTACATATGCCGTAATGCATGCCTAGTTATGAGTCTGGATTATTAAAAGTCTCCCTCTTTATCCTTGACATTAGGAGGAGTTGGCGGCAGACTATGGGAAAACGCCCGATTAGCCAAATGTCTGATAATCCGCTGTCGGATTCGTCAACTTGGATGCGAGCCGAAGCAATGCCCGTTCCGCCTCCTCAAGAGGATTTGGATGACGTATCAGTCATGAATTCCGAAGTGGAGAGCGTGATGAATCACCGTCGATTAAAGGAGGCTATGCGTGCTCCGGCTTTTTCTGAACAAGAGTTTGCCGCACTAAGTTCGGTGGATGCATATTTCCGAGCCGCTCGAGACAGACTTGCCGGAGTCATTCAAGTGTTCTCGAAGGATATACAGGCAAAATTTGATGAAATTTGTATAGTCATATGCCAGTAGCCCCCGAGACTTGAAGCGGTGAGGCAAACCAATTTAAGGATCGATAATTTTGGAGGTTCTGAAAGAAAACAACACCATGCTAGCACAAGAGCTGAACACAAACCAGACGCAGCTGAATGCGGTCACCGCCGAAATAGCGGAATTGAAGGAGACCGCGACGGATGCATCTAGGGAGAAAAAACTGGAGGAGGAAAAGGACAAATAGTCCGAAGAGATAAAGAGCTTGAAGGCTCAGCTATCGGCCGTTCAGAAGGAAAATGAAAAGCTGAAGGACGGCATGTTCGGTATGTCTTCCCCTCTTATTCGGAACAACCATAGCTGTGCATGTTGAGTCCAGAATGTGAAATATCATGACTTTGTTGCTGCAGGTCTGTTAACTGGTCGGCCTAAGAGGAAGTATACATATTTCAAGGCGACGTGCTAAAGGAGTTGTCCGCCGTGCATGCTTAGGCCCAGAAAGCCATGAGGAGTATGGTGAAGGCGTTATGGCCATCTGATACCACTCCAGAAAGTATGGAGGGCCTGGCAAACTTATTCAAAGGTGCCCGGCACCGGTTCGAGCTATGGAAGACGTCTGCCTACCGTGAAGGCGCACGAGAAGCCTGAGCCGTGGTGAAGACACGCTTCACAAAACTGGACCCGAATCATATGGCCCGAGTAGGACCACAGGGACCAGATGGGAAGGAAATCCCTTTAAATTTGGTATATTTTCAAGTAATGATCGCTGCGAAATATTCGCAGGAAGACTGTAGATTAGACAGCCTTATAGATGGAATAGAGAAGGAATAGGTTTTCGACTTGATGTATCAATGTACATTTATGATCAACCTTTGGTTAGATCCGAACATGTGAAATGATTTTGTCATCACAGGCTTTCGGCTTTAAACTCCGGACCAAAATGGTGGAGTGTTTCCGGATACTTAAGACAAAAGGAAGTATCTATCCGGAAACCAGGCAACCCAGTCATTGTGCTCGAACAGACAAAAAATTCGAGTTCGGGATGTATGTTATATTATGTATGTAACATCTTCCGAGGAAAATAGTTCCGTTAAGGGTTCCTTTCCTTGGGTCGGCATTTTATGATTGCACGTGCCGGGGCGTGTGGTCCGTAATACGAAAAAAAAACTGTCTCGTAGTACTTAAAATAGTTGCAATACGGCAACAATCTGTCGTTTTAGTGCCGACCAATTATTCCCTTAAGAATGCTAGCTTTCAGCTTCACCTGTCTAAGGTACATGTCCGGATAACCCGGTTGTAACAATCGCAAAGGTGCTCCATTTATGCCCTAGCCGAACAATCGGGAACCTAGGGCATAAGCACAGGAGCGAGGCAACCGAGCTTGGCCAAAACTTAAGTCATAGTGGTGCATATGATGGCAAAAAGGATGTATATCTGCGAACGACACATAAATTGTGAGATCTAGGCTTGGTATAATAATAAGCTTCTACTTACAGAAGCCCCTAGTCATGGTGGGGTGTGTACATTTAAGGGTGTGTACCCTTCAAGTGTTCAGCTTATGAACACACCATGGAAAACGTATAAAAACAGAAAAAATGAAAAAATTGAAAAGGAGACAAAAGAATGAATAAGAAGTGTGGCTGTGCTTATCCATAGAATCTTCGGAGCCGGGCAGCATTCCAATGGTTTGGCTCTAAGCGATTATCCGATGCATTGCGAAGGCGGTAAGCTCCCCCAGTGAGAACTTCATCTATTATGAAGGGACCTTCCCATTTTGGGTTGAGTTTGTCCTTTTTCTTCTCTGGGTGGCGTAAGACAAGCTCACCGACGTTGTAAGTCTTTGCCCGCACTTCTCTGCTTTGGTATATTTGAGCTTGTTGTTGATAGAATGCGGAACGGGCTTTTGCGACATCGCGCTCCTCCTCCAGGCCATCTAAGTCGTCCTGCCGATCGAGCTCGGCCTCTCTCTCTCTTCATACATGCGCACTCGAGGTGAGTCATGAATAACGTCGCAGGGCAAGATAGCCTCTGCGCCGTACACCATGAAGAACGGTGTGTATCCGGTCGAGCGGTTGGGCGTGGTCCGCAACCCCTAGAGTACGGAGTCGAGCTCCTCGACCCAGTGTTTATCTGACTCCTTTAGGGATCGCACTAGTCTGGGTTTGATGCCACTCATTATCAGGCCATTGGCCCATTCGACCTGACCGTTTTTTGAGGGTGGTAATCGAGCTTGATACCCAGGTTAGCACACCAATTTTTCACCTCATCAGCAGAGAGGTTAGAGCCCTTGTCAGTAATAATGCTATGCGAGACACCATAACAGTGTACAACACTGGAGATAAAATCTATCACCGGTCCGGCTTCAGCCGTTTTTACTGGTTTGGCCTCTATCCACTTAGTGAATTTATGCACCATAAATAGTAAATATTTCTTCTTATGGCTTCTCCCTTTAACTGGTCCCAGACCACGAAAGGCCAGGTAATGGGGATTGTTCTTAGGGCGGTGGGCGGCATATGGCTTTGGTTGGCAAAGAGCTGGCATGCGACAGAGCGCTGTACAAGGGCCTGTGCATCTGCTCGGGCTGTGGGCCAGAAAAAACCTGTACGGAAGGCCTTTCTTACGAGGGCCCGGGCTGCGGCGTGACGGCCGCCGAGACCAGCATGTATTTTGGTCAAGAGCTGCCGCCCCTCCTCTTCGGAGATACATCTTTGAAGGACTCCAGTAGTGCTTTTCTTGTAGAGTTCTCCTTCGAGAACTTTCTAGGCTTTAGAACGTCGGACTATGCAACGGGCCTCGTTCTGATCATCGGGGAGCTCCTGCCTATTGAGGTAGGCTAAGAAGGGTTTGGTCCATGGAGCGATTACCGCCATGATTGTATGGGCGAAAGGCGTTGGTTCGGTGCTTGAGCCCTAGATGGTATCCGAATCATGTTCGGCATCTGGGGTTGTGATCGGTGCTGGACTTATATTTCCGCTCTCGTCCTGCCATACCACGGATGGCTTGAAGAGCCTTTCCACAAAGGTGTTAGGCGGGACGGGGTCGCGTTTAGCACCCATTCGAGCAAGGATGTCTGCTGCTTGATTACTGTCTCGAGCCACATGATGGAACTCGAGCCCCTCAAACCGAGCTGATATTTTGAGTACGGCATTGTGGTAGGCCGACATCTTTGGATCTTTTGCATCGAATTCTCCATTTATTCGAGATATCGCGAGGTTCGAATCCCCACGCACCTCGAGGCGTTGTATGCCCATAGAAACGGCCATCCGGAGACCATGTAGTAGCGCCCCGTATTCGGCCGCGTTATTAGAGTCCATATACATGATTTCTAATACATAATGGACTGTGTCTCCTGTAGGGGATGTTAGGATGACCCCAGCCCCCAATCCGGCTAACATTTTGGAGCCGTCGCAGTACATCACCCAGTTGGAATATGTGATGTACTCTTTAGGGAGTTCGGCTTCTGTTCATTTAGCGACAAAGTCGGCCAACACCTGAGATTTAGTAGCTCGGCATGGCTTGTACGTTATTTCAAATAAGAGCTCAATAGCCCATTTAGCAATGCGGCCGGTGGCGTCTCGATTGTCTATGATGTCGTTAAGTGGTACTTCGGAAGCCACCATGATGGAGCACTCTTGAAAGTATTGCCGCAGCTTCCAGGATGTCATGAAGACCGCATACGCTATCTTTGGATAGTGCGGGTATCGGGATTTGCCTGGTGTGAGGACCGCCAATACATAGTATATTGGTTTTTGGAGTGGGAATTTGTGTCCCTCTTCCTCTCGTTCGACGACGAGCACAACGCTCACCACCTGGTGAGTTGCAGATATGTACAGCAGCATAGCCTCACCGATGTTTGGTGCGGTTAGGATTGGGTTGTTTGCTAACAAAGTTTTTATTTCTTCCAACCCGGCTATTGTCGTATCCGTCCACTCAAAGTGGTCGATACGTCGGAGCAGGCGATAAAGCGGCAGTGCCTTTTCTCCCAATCTGGAGATAAAAAAGCGGCTCAAGGCTGCCATGCACCCAGCTAGTTTTTGGACCTGCTTTAGGTCTGTTGGCGTCACCAATTGTGACAAGGCTCGGATTTTGGCCGGGTTCGCTTCGATTCCTCTATTGGAGACAATGAACCCGAGCAACTTTCCGGCTGGAATGCCGAAAACGTATTTTTCCGGATTGAGCCGTATGTCATATGTTCGGATGTTGTCGAATGTAAGGCGCAATTCGTCCACCAATGATTCGACATGTTTAGTTTTGATGACTACATCATCTACATATGCCTCCACCGTCTTGCCAATTTGTTTTTCCAGGCATGTTTTAATCATGCGTTGGTAAGGGGCGCCAGCGTTTTTGAGTCTGAAAGGCATAATGTTGAAGCAGAAAGGCCCATATGGAGTAATGAATGCCGTTGCGGCCTGATCGGATTCCTTCATCTTAATTTGATGGTATCTGGAGTATGTGTCAAGGAACCACAGTGAATCGCGTCCTGCAGTTGCGTCAATGATTTGGTCAATGCGGGGTAGCGGGAAGGGGTCCGTAGGGCAGGCCTTGTTGAGGTCTTTGAAATCGACACAAAGGCGCCAGGATTTTTCCTTCTTTGGCACCATGACCAGGTTTGCTAGCCAGTCCGGGTGTTTGATCTCTCCGATGAACCCGGCTTTGAGTAGTTTGGCTAGCTCCTCCCCCATAGCTTGTCGCTTGGGTTCGGAAAAGCGCCGCAGTTTGCTTGACTGGTTTGAACTCCTTTATTGTGTTGAGGCTGTGTTCGGCCAGTCTGCGTGGGATTGCTGGCATATCCGAAGGATGCCAGGCAAAGATGTCCCAATTCTCGCGCAGGAACGCTCTTAGAGCAGCGTCGATTGTTGGATCCAGCTGTGCTCCAATGGCTGCTATTTTATTACGATCCGTTGGGTGTACTTGAAATTTGACTATTTCGTTTGCTGGCTTGAAGGAAGTGGATTTGGGCCTCTTGTCGAGGATTACATCGTCCTTGTCCACTGTAAAGCATAGACTAGTTAGTTCCTCGGCCCCGAGGGCCTCGGATAGCACCTCGAGGGCCAGGGATGTAGTTTTGTTTTCGGCGCGGAGTGCTATATCCGGATCACTAGTGATAGTGATAACTCCGTTGGGCCCTGGCATTTTGAGCTTCATGTACCCGTAATGGGGTATTGTAACGCCCCAAGACCGACGCTTCAGAAACCTTCCATGTTCTTCGTTGTCTTCGTGTGTTTTATTTTGCTTGTTGCATTTCATGATGACATCATGAGCATTGTATCTCCTTGTTTTCATAAAAGCTTGCATCAGTTCGTAGTGCCGCTTCTCGCTTTGTCTCCGTTGATTCTCTCTGACCAACCGGACCGCTCTCTTCTCTCTTTCTTCTCCGTGGCCTTTTATCAGACCCTGTTGTCTTTGATTTCCCCTCTCGTTTATTGTCCAGCCTCTCCATGCATTTCATCGACCCCCTCATGCGTGTCCGAAATCGCCCCGAACCCGATCCGGGCTGTCGTGACTGATGGGTCCGGATCATCTCCAAACATCTCTAAAATATCTTCGGTTCTTTGTTGGACTCCCCTAAGCCATTTATTCACAACCACTCGATTTCGATCAGAGGATCCAAATCAACCCTGCCCTAATCCCCTTGCTATATAAACTAGACCCTAACCCTAAATTTTAGGAGCAATGTCCTATCCACCCCCCTGACCGCCGCCACCTATCTACCTTCTTCCTCGGGATCCCTCCCGATCTCCCTTCCAACCAACCGGCTGCCTTCACTCCCCAGCTCCTCCCGATCCCTCCAGCCCCTCCCCTTAATTTCATCATCAAGCCAACCGGCGGCCTCCCAGCGTAGCCGCGCCCCTGATCCCCGATCCAGCCACCCGAGGCCCAGCCTCCTCTCGCTCTCGGGCGCGAGCACGCGCCCGAGGAGCTCGAGCAGGGGAGGCCCGATCCCGCAGCGCCAGGCACCCCTGTATCCTCAGCAGCGCCACCGGAGCTCCCTTCGCCATCGGGCACCACCAGCATGTCGCCGTCTCCTCACGCCCCTTCTCCCTTTTCTCTGGTTCTCCTACTCTAACCATCTCTCTCTGCTGCTCTTGAACAAGCGCCAGTCCGCCATCCCGTTCGTCTTCTAGCGAAGCGAGGCATCGAGTTCCACCGCAAGTCCCCTGCAACGGCCGCCTTCTCCGTTAGCTCCGCTGCCCGTTGAACCTCGCCGCTCGCCTGCGCAAGACCTCGCCGCCGTCGAGCTCGCCTCTGCTCCATCCCCTCGCCTCCGCGCCAAGTCCCTTGTTGCCTGCTTCTTCTTGGAACGGCCATGGAAGCGCCCGCCTGCGGCCACCTGCGATGCCTTCTGCCATCGCCTTCCTCCAGCGTCGCCGGCCTCACCTACTGCTGCCGCTGCTTCCCCTGTCGAACGAACAAGCGCACGCTGCCGCCGCGCGTTGGCCCGCGCCTGGGTCGCGTCCGTCACGCCAAGGCCCAACGCCTCTACAGCCTCCAGCTCCCTGGAGCCCATTGTGAGCAGCCCCTCAGCCCTCCTCTCTGTTGAGCCCAACGGTGCTCCAGATTCGGCCCGTGTTGTTTTTTTCCCTGCCAGGACGAATTTTCCTATTATCCAGAGAGTGCGGTTTTATAGAAAAACCCCCAGTGTTCATGCATCTAATAACTAATTAACCGTGCATCATATGTAAATAATTTATATATGTAAAATGCTTAGAATTTTGTCTAGTTTCATAATATGCTGCTTTCATCTATGTTTAAAATGCTGTTTGATTAAATTTGCTAATATGCCATGCTAAAATGATTTATTTCATAACTAAATAACCGTAGCTCCGAATTAAATAAACTATATATGTAAATTTTCTATAAAAATGCATAGATTAACATGGTGCACTTTGTTCTACTGTTTAACAACATTAAAATATATTTTAGGGCAGAACAGTAGCTAATTTAAAATATGCACATGGGGATTTTCCGGAATTGTTGTTTGTTGTTCCGGCCTCATTTAAACTTGCCTAGATAGGTAGTTTTCATATGCTTCACCCCTTGCCATGTTTAATAACATTTAATATTGTTGGGTACATAAACAAGAGCGAACTAAATAATTGAACGTGGCGTTTCGTTTGCATATTGAGCTCCACTTAATTTTTAGTATTGTGTGTTGCACTTTGCCATGCCATGCCTCACTAAACCGGACATGCATCATACTTGGTTGTGCATCGGGCCATGTTTATGTGATGGTTTTTTACCATGTTGTTTGCTTATTTCCGGTTTGCTTCTCTCGTTAGCTTCGGTTTCGTTCCAGAGTTGTGAGGATTCGTTCGACTACGTCCGTTTGCCTTCATCATGGACTCGTTCTTCTTCCTTGCGGGATCACAGGCAAGATGACCATTACCCTCGATATCACTTCTATCTTTGCTTGCTAGTTGTTCATTCTATCACTATGTCGCGCTACCTACCACTTGTCATATCATGCCTCCCATATTGCCATGTCAAGCCTCTAACCCTCCATCCTAGCAAACCGTTGTTTGGCTATGTTACCGCTTTTGCTCAGCCCCTCTTATAGCGTTGTTAGTTGCAGGCGAAGTTGAAGATTGCTCCACGTTGGAACATGATTATGTTGGGATATCACAATATCTCTTATTTTAATTAATGCATCTATATACTTGGCAAAGGGTGGAAGGCTCGGCCTTTTGCCTGGTGTTTTGTTCCACTCTTGCCGCCCTAGTTTCCGTAATACGGTGTTATGTTCCTTGATTTTGCGTTCCTAACGCGGTTGGGGTTATGGGACCCCCTTGACAGTTCGCTTTGAACAAAACTCCTCTAGCAAGGCCCAACCTTGGTTTTACCATTTGCCACCACCTATTTACTTTTCCCTTGGGAGTCGCGCTCTCAAGGGTCATCTTTATTTTAACCCCCCCACCCCCCGGGCCAGTGCTCCTCTGAGTGTTGGTCCATCCTAGAGCCACTTGCGGTGCCACCCCTTCACCCGGGGTCTTCGGTTGCCGTACGTAGTGTTCATCTGGTGTGCCCTGAGAACGAGATATGTGCAGCTCCTATCGGGATTTGTCGGCACATTCGGGCGGTCTTGCTGGTCTTGTTTTACCATTGTCAAAATGTCTTGTAACCGGGATTCTGAGTCCGGGAGAAGGAATATCCTTCGTTGATCGTGAGAGCTTGTGATGGGCTAAGTTGGGACACCCCTGCAGGGTTTAAACTTTCGAAAGCCGTGCCAGAGGTTATGTGGCAGATGGGAATTTGTTAATATCCGGTTGTAGAGGACCTGAAGTAAACTCAATTAAAATACACCAACCGTGTTGCGTAACCGTGATTGTCTCTTTTCGGGGAAGTTCGAGAGGAGAACACGGTCGGGTTATGTTTGAACGTAAGTAGTTTCAGGATCACTTCTTGGTCATTTCTAGTTTGCGACCATTTGCGTAGTTTCTCATCTTACTCTTGTATTCGTAAGTTAGCCACTATACATGCTTAGTCGCTGCTGCAAGCTCACCACTTTACCCCTTCCTTACCCATTAAGCTTTGCTAGTCTTGATACCCATGGTAATGGGATTGTTGAGTCCTCGTGGCTCACAGATTACTACAACAACAGTTGCAGGTGCCGATGATGCCAGTGCAGGTGATGCTACCGAACTCAAGTGTGAGTTCGATGAGGACCTTGGTCGTTACTATGTTTCGTTTCCAGATGATCAGTAGTGGAGCCCAGTTGGGACGATCGGGGATCTAACATTTGGGGTTGTCTTCTTTTATTTTTGTTCCGTAGTCGGACCTTGATTGTACTCTGGATGATGTATGTTTAACTTGTTATTTGTGTGAAGTGGCGATTGTAAGCCAACTCTTTATCCCTTTCATATTCAGTACATGGGATTGTGTGAAGATTACCCCTCTTGCGACAAAACCACCATGCGGTTATGCCTCTGAATCGTGCCTCGACACGTGGGAGATATAGCCGCATCGTGGGCGTTACAGGTATGGCTTGAAAGCGTATGAATGCGTCAAGCCCTAACAGGGCGTGATAGCCACTATAGAATGGTGCCACGTGGAATAGCAACTCTTCAGACCTGTAGTTCTCCGGTGTGCCGAATACGACGTCGAGCTTGATCTTCCCCGAGCTTTGTGCTTCTCGGCTGGGGATGATGCCTCGGAAAGTGGTGCCGCTTTGCTTTATTCGACTTTTGTCCATCTGCATTTTTTTGAGCGTATCTTCGTAGATGAGGTTCAATCCGCTCCCACCATCCATGAGAACTTTGGTGAGCCGAACGCCATCCACTATTGGGTTTAAGACAAAGGCGGCTGGTGCTCGGACTGATCTGGCCCTTGGCTTGTCATCGGCAGTGAAAGTTAGCGGCTACCTGGTTGACTTTGGCAAGGTCGCGTAGTGCCCTTTTGCGCCGGTTGTTGGAAGAAAATGTCTCAAAGATCGTCAAAACATTGAGATTGGAATCCTCCGAAGAGTGCCTCTCTGGGGTAATGTTGGCAAGGATGTCCTCGCTGCTCTTAGCTACCTGCCGGAGTACCCCCAACATGCCCGGAGGCTATGTGTTGGTTCGGTATTCAGTGTCGTATGTATCTGACAGGGTTTGTCCAGCAGGTCATCAAGGACAGTTCTTTGTCCCGTGAAGGTCTTAATTTTTTTGGCCATGAGATGATGATCAGGTTGTCGGTATCAAAACCGGCGGATCTCGGGTAGGGGGTCCCGAACTGTGCGTCTAAGGTCGATGGTAACAGGAGACAGGGGACACAATGTTTACCCAGGTTCGGGCCCTCTCTATGGAGGTAATACCCTACTTCGTGCTTGATTGATCTTGATGAATATGAGTATTACAAGAGTTGATCTACAACGAGATCATAATGGCTACAACCCTAAAAGTCTAGCCTGTATGACTATGATTATGAATATTGGCCTCTACGGACCTAGCCCTCTGGTTTATATAGACACCAGAGGTATCTAGGGTTACATAAGGTCGGTTATAGAGAAAGGAATCTTCATATTTGGTCGTCAAGCTTGCCTTCCACACCAAGGAGAGTCCCATTCGGACACAGGTAAGAGTCTTCGTATGTTCACAGCCCATCAGTCCGGCCCATGGCTAACAGGCCAGATGCTCGAGGACCCCTTAGTCCAGGACTCCCTCAGTAGCCCCCGAACCAGGCTTCAATGACAAGGTGTCCGGCGCGCAGATTGTCTTGGGCATTGCAAGGCGGGTTCCTCCTCCGATGACTTCGAAGTGATGTATTATGTCTTCCATTTAATGTCGTGCCCTCGGCTTTTGTGTATTAACAACTTCAGCTTCCATGTGTCGAGCGAATGCGAGAGGTCAGGGTATTTTTGCACATAACCCCCCAGCCATGCAAGAAAGAGCGTCTATTTAAAGAGATTGGATCTCAGATCCATTCGGCACCACGCGGAAAAATCCTCAGAGCTTACTAGGAAAGACCGCTCCAGCATGGCTAGCGCTCCCAGCTCCTCCTCCCATCCCTGTGGCCCAGAAAAAGGCGATTGGGAGAGGTGCTCCGTATCCCACGGTCAGCTGGTGAAGCTGCAAACACAGGGATTTCTTCCTCCCGCGATCTAGTCCCTGTTCGAGCAGGGTTGACCTCCTTCAATGGCGGGGCCCAGGTGGAAAATTTCCCCAACCCATCTAGGGGGGGGGAACAAGTATGCTTTGTTCCCTACCTGCTAAGGGGCGTCGGATTTCCAATTCATCCATTCCTCCGAGGGCTTCTGGAGTATTATGGCCTTCAACTGCACAACTTTACTCCCACCTCCATCCTACATATCGCGGGTTACGTCGCTCTTTGCGAGCTATTCTTGGGTTGTGAGGCCCATTTTGAATTGTGGAGAAAGCTATTCTGTCTCGTCCCGCGCAACCATGAGGGATCAATATTTGAAGTGGGCGGAGCCAAAGTATGGCGCATCGCCGGGACCGGATACCTGTCCGGCACACCAAAGAAGGCACCCGAAGAGTGGCCTTCGGAATGGTTCTATATTGAGGACGTCGCACTTCCTGACCCAGTTCGGAGGGGTCTTCCCGAGTTCACAAGCGTTCCCTTGAAGAAACGCCACAGCTTACGCCCTCGGAGCCTCGAGGAGGAATAGTGCGGAAGTTCGTCAACTCATGAGCAAGATAAGGACGCTCGCCCAGTCCGGATTATCAATAGTCGAGGTAATGGGGAATTCCATAGTATGGGGGGTTCATCCACTCCAATACAGAGGTCTTCCCATGTGGCACTACAATGGGGAGGATGACGCCTCCCGCTGCGGCCGGAAGGGTCCGGACACTCCCGTTGCTCTGGCCAAAATATTGGCCGAACTATTCAAAGGGGAGGAAGAGGAATTTCTTCGTATCAAGCACAGACATGGATTTTCCATGTACAATCCTCCTAGCTGGGTAAGTCCCAACCCCTCTGCTCTACTCACTCCACTCCCTAAACCACTTTCAATGAATATTAATCCGTCCATTGATGACAGCACTGGCGAAAGATCTCTGAGGGGTTTCACACCCCCGCCCCACAACCAGAGGACCACAACCGGGATCTTGACCCCGGATTCGAAGAGGATCCGGATATATTCGTGGTGCTCGAGGATGGGGTGTTTTACCAGGTGAGCTATGAAGGCACGTAAGTGGCCATCACCGCCGACTATCCCGGTCTTCTCCCTGCCTCACATGTAAGTAATCAGGAGACATCTCCCCCGAAAGAGTTCCCTCGTTCTGCCTCGCCCACCACACTGTCTCATGCTCCAAAGGGGAGGCGTTCGGCGTGCCATGCTACCCCAGGGGTGACTCTGAAGAGAGCGGCTCCTACACTGGGCAAGCCTTCGAAGAGGAAGGCAAACGCAGACACAACCGAGCTTTCATCGAAGAGGTACGGATTTGTAAATATGCTCCTTAGCAGTCGCATCCAAATGTGACTTTTTCGTTTGTCCTATATCAGGAAAAGAGTTCGCCGGACTATGTCTAGGGATCCGGTTGGTCATACTCCCAATAGCAGGGATCCAAATCCTGCCACAAAGACAGGGGCTGATACGGGAGCGAGGCCAGATTGTCCTTCAGCAAAGGATTCGGATCATGTATCCGTCACAAACTCGGAAGTGGAGAGTGCCATGAATCATCGGCGCCGAAGGGCCGCTTTACGGGACCCCAGCTTTACAAAAGAGGCATTTAATGCCTTCAGCTCAACCGATGCATACATCCGAGCTGCTCGAGATGGGCTTAACAGAGCCACGGTTCCGCATTTAAAAGATATGCAGGTAAGTTTATATTGTCCAAATATGATAATCATATGCCAGTAGCCCTCGAGACTTGAACCAGTTTGTGCAACTGATTTAAGGATCGTTGTATAAGCAGGTTCTTACGGAAAAGAACAACCTGTTATCTCAAGAGCTAGAAGAGTGTCGGAAACAGCTAACTGCTGTTACCGCTGAATTGGAGAAATCCAAGAAGGCGTCACCTGGTAATATTCCCCTCCATCGAAAAAATATAATCATATGCCCGTAATGCTAACAGTGTTGCATATATCATGGCATGATCGTCAGATAAACTGAAGGAGGCACTGGAAGTCGTGCAAGCGAATGCACAAGAAGCCAAAAGGCTACAGCCTGCGGGCGAACGTGTGCTGAAACGGGTCAGGGAGGAGAAAAACGAACTCCAAGATTCCAAGACCCAGCTGGGCGAAGAGCTGAAAGATGTGCGGGCGCAGCTGGCTGACTCCATGAAGGAAAATAAGAGGCTGCGAGGCGGCATATTTAGTATGTGCTCAAACTTTCCTCCGTGTAATTCGGCGAGGAGAGGAACTAACAGAGTTATGTCTGTAGGTATGCTGACTGGCCGTCCCGAAGAGGAGATGTCCGGATCCTCAGGAAATCTGCTACAAGAGCTGTCGCAAATGCACGAGCAAGCTCGGCAGGCGATGCGAAGTGTTGCCAAGGCCTTGTGGCCACCCGCCTCCCCTCCAGGAAAGATGGAGGAGCTTATACATTTATTCAAGGGAGCACGGCGGCGCTTTCGATTGTGGAAGATATCGGCCTGCCGGGAAGGTGCACGAGAAGCCTGGGCCATGGTGAAAACATGGTATACCAAGCTTGATCCGAATCGTATGGCACGGGTCGGACCTCTAGGGTCAGATGGAAAAGAAGTTCCCGTTAATTTGGTATATGACCAAGTAGAAGTAGTCGCCAAGTATTCCCAGCAGGATTGTAAATTAGACAGCCTGCTGGGCGGTATAGAGGAAATTTTTGAGTCCAAGTGACTATGTACTTTCCTTCTATTTGAATTGTAAAACGATTGTCATGGCAGACCTTTTCGCTTCGACCTCTGGACCCGAAGGTGCAGAGTGTTTCCGAATACTTGAGCGGTAAAATAGACCGGGTAAGCGTGGAAACCAGGCGTAGGGGTCATAGTTGCTTGAACAGACAAGTTGTATCTGGCTAGTTATGTTATATTACATTATGATTGTAAGAAACATCTTCCAGAGAGAATAGTTCCGTTAAGGGTTCCTTTCCCTAGGAGTGCATGCATTAAAATGCATGTCCGAACTGTGATTGGAAAAATTGGAGTATACGAGACATCAGGGGTTTCATATTTTAATGAATGTAAAAGCATCTTTAGTTCACCGACCGAATATTCCCTTAATAACACTAGCTTTCGGCTTCACCCAGTCTGAGGTACACATCCGGATGACACGGCAGTAACAATCGCAGAGGTGCTCCCTTTATGCCCTAGCCGAACTAACGGGAACGTAGGGCATAAGCACAGGAGCCAGGCAACCCAGCTTGGCCAAAACTTAAGTCATATCGATGCATATAATGGTGAATAAAAGGTACATATGGGGAAAACGCGCATATGTGATGAGCTTGATGCTAAAAAAACAATAATAAGCTTCTGTCAAAGAAGCCCCCATGTATAATTGACGTACATATTTGAGGATGTGTATGTCATAGGTGCACGGTTTAGCCGCCCAAAAAGCTTTAAGGCTGAAAAAGGAAAAAGGCGAAAAGAGAAGAAAAGGCGATGGGAACAATAGGGAGAAGGAGACGAACAAAGAGTTCGGCGCTAGGCATAGAATCTTCGGAGTCTGGCCGCGTTCTGGGGGTTCGGCTCGAGGCAATTGTCTGACGCATCACGCAGGCGGTACGCTCCTCCGGTGAGAACTTCGTCAATGATGAAGGGACCCTCCCATTTGGGCTTGAGTTTGTCCTTTTTCTTCTCCGGCAAGCGTAAAACGAGTTCGCCAGCATTTTAAGTCTTGGCCCGTACATCTCTACTTTGATATCTGCGGGCCTGTTGTTGATAAAATGAGGAACTGGCTTTTGCAACGTCGCGCTCTTCCTCCATGGCATCTAGGCTGTCCTGCCGATCAAGCTCGGCCTCTCTCTCTCTTCGTACATGCGCACTCGAGGTGAGTCATGAATAATGTCGCAGGGTAACACAACCTCTGCGTCGTACACCATGAAGAAAGGTGTATATCCGGTAGTGTGATTGGGCATGGTCCGCCGCCCCTAGAGTACGGAGTCGAGCTCCTCGACCCAGTGCTTGTCTGATTCTTTCAAAGACCGCACCAGTCTAGGCTTGATGCCGCTCATAATAAGACCATTGGCCCGTTCGACTTGACCGTTTGTTTGCGGGTGATAGACGGAGGCGTAATCGAGCTTAATGCCCAGATTGGCGCACCAATTTTTCACCTCATCGGCTACGAAATTGGAGCCGTTATCGGTGATGATGCCGTGTGGGACACCAACGGTGTTCAACGCCGGATATAAAGTCTATCACTGGTCCGGCTTTGGCCGTATTAACTGGTTTGGCCTCTATCCACTTAGTGAATTTATCCACCATGACCAGCAAATATTTTTTCTTATGGCTTCCTCCTTTAAGGGGTCCAACCACATCAAGCCCCTAGACCACAAAAGGCCAAGTGATGGGGATTGTTTGCAGAGTGGTGGGTGGCATATGGCTCTGGGTTGGCGAAAAGCTAGCATCCGACGCAACGTTGGACAAGGTCCTGTGCGTCTGCTCGGGCCGTCGGCCAGTTAAAACTTGTACGGAAGGCCTTGCTAACAAGGGCCCGAGCTGCGGCGCGGTGACCGCCGAGACCGGCATGAATTTCAGCCAGGAGCTTCCGCCCCTCTTCCTCGGAGATACATATTTGAAGGACTCCGGTAGCGCTTTTCTTGTAGAGCTCTCCACCGTGAACCTTGTAGGCATTCGAATGCCGGACAATGCGGCGAGCCTCACTTTGATCCTTAGGGAGTTCTCTCCTATTAAGGTAGGCCAAGAAGGGTTCGGTCCATGGGAAAATGACTGCCATGATGAGATGGGCCGACGGTGTTATTTCGGTGGCTGAGCCCCCGATGATATCGTTGTGTTCGGTATCTGGGGTTGTATTCGGATCCGGACTGGTGTTGTCTCTCTCCCCTTGCCACAAACGAATGGCTTAAAAAGCCTTTCCAGAAAGATGGTAGGTGGGACGGGGTCGCGCTTGGCGCCGATGCGAGCAAGGACGTCCGCCGCTTGATTACTTTCTCGGGCCACGTGATGAAACTCGAGCCCCTCGAACCGAGCCGACATTTTTAGGACGGTGTTACGATAAGCTGCCATCTTCAGATCTTTGGCATGGAAATCTCCATTTATTTGAGATATTGCGAGGTTTGAGTCCCCGCGCACTTCCAGGCGTTGTATGCCCATGGAGACGGCCATCCGAAGACCATGCAATAAGGCCTCGTATTCGGCTACGTTATTGGAGTCTGTGTATAGTATTTGGAGTACGTACTGGACTACGTCTCCGGTGGGGGACGTTAAAACGACGCCCGCTCCTAACCCTGCCAACATTTCGGAACCATCGAAATACATAACCCAGTTTGAATATGTGCCGTACTCTTTAGGGAGTTCGGCCTCTGTCCATTCGGCGATGAAGTCAGCCAGTACTTGTGATTTAATGGCACGACGTGGTTTGTATGTTATGTCGAATGGAAGGAGCTCAATGGCCCATTTGGCAATCCTGCCCGTAGCATCGCGGTTGTTTATTATGTCATTGAGTGGTACTTCGAAAGCCACCGTGATCGAACACTCCTGAAAATAGTGACGTAGCTTCCGGGATGCCATGAAGACCGCGTATGCTATCTTTTGATAATGAGGGTACCGGGATTTGCATGGTGTGAGGACAGTGGATACATAGTATACCGGCTTCTGAAGCAGGAATTTGTGTCCCTCTTGCTCTCGTTCAATGACGAGCACGGCGCTCACCACCTGGTGTGTTGCCGATATGTATAATAACATGGGTTCACCGACGTTCGGCGCGGCCAGGATTGGGTTGCTCGCTAGAAGGGCTTTTATTTCTTCCAGTCCGGCCGTTGCCGCATCCGTCCAGTCGAAGTGATCGGTGCGACCGAGAAGGCAATAAAGTGGCAGTGCCTTTTCTCCCAATCTGGATAAAGCTGCTTAAAGCTGCCACGCAGCCGGCTAGTTTTTGGACCTATTTAAGGTCCGTTAGCGTAGCCAATTGTGACAGAGCTCGGATTTTGGCTGGATTTGCTTCAATTCCTCTATTGGAAACGATGAAGCCCAGCAGTTTTCCAGCGGGGACGCCGAAAACACACTTTTCCGGGTTGAGCTTGATGTCATATGCACGGAGGTTGTCGAATGTGAGACGTAAATCATCTATTAGTGACTCAATGTGCCTAGTTTTGATGACGACGTCGTCCACATATGCTTCAACTGTCTTGCCAATCTGTTTCTCCAGGCATGTTTGAATCATGCATTGGTAGGTGGCCCCGGCGTTTTTGAGCCCGAAGGGCATGGTGTTGAAGCAGAATGGCCCATATGGGGTAATGAATGTTGTTGCGGCTTGGTCGGACTCCTTCATTTTGATTTGATGGTATCCAGAATATGCGTCGAGGAAGCATAGTGAGTCGTGTCCTGCGGTAGCATGAATGATCTGGTCAATGCGGGGGAGGGGGAAGGGATCCTTAGGGCAGGCTTTATTGAGGTCTTTGAAATCGACGCACAGGCGCCAGGATTTATCCTTCTTTGGCACCATCAGCAGGTTTGCTAGCCAATCCGGGTGTTTTATTTCTCTAATGAATCCGGCTTCGATTAGCTTGGCTAGCTCCTCCCCCATAGCTTGACCTTTGGGTTCGGGAAAGCGCCGCAGTGTTTGCTTGACCGGTTTATATCCCTTCAATATATTGAGGCTGTGTTCAGCCAACTTGTGTGGGATTCCTGGCATATCAGAAGGGTGTACGCGAATATATCCCAGTTCTCGCACAGGAACTCTCATAGTGCGGCGTCAACCGTTGGGTCTACTTGTGCTCCGATGGATGCTGTCTTCTTGGGGTCCGTTGGAAGGACTTGGAATTTGACTATTTCTTCTGTTGGTTTGAAGGAGGTGGATTTGGGTCGTTTGTCCAGGATTACATCATCCCTGTCCACTGTGGAGCACAGAGCTGTTAATTCTTCGGCCGCGAGGGCTTCAGATAATGCCTCAAGGGCCAGGGGTACGGTCTTGTTTTCGGCATGGAGTGCTATGTCCAGATCACTGGCGAGAGTGATTATGCCATTGGGCCCGGGCATCTTGAGCTTCATATACCCGTAGTGAGGTATAGCTGGGAAGCGTGTAAACGCATCTCGCCCCAATAGGGCGTGATATCCGCTGTTGAAAGGGGCCACTTGGAAGGTTATTTCTTTGGACCGATAGTTCTCCGGTGTGCCGAATACCACTTCGAGCGTGATTTTGCCCGCGCATCGCGCCTCCCGACCGGGAATAATTTCTCGGAAGGTCGTGCTACTTTGCTCAATGCGGCTCCTGTCTGTTTCCATTTTGCTCAGTGTATCCTTGTAAATGAGGTTTAGTCCGCTTCCGCCGTCCATGAGAACCTTGGTGAGCCGAAAGCCGTCCACGATTGGACTGAGGACCAAGGTGGTTGGTGCCTGGACTGCCCTGAATTTTGTTTCATCACTGGCATTAAAAGTTACAGCCGTTTCGTTCCAGGGGTTTATTGCTGCAATTTGGCAGACTTTGGCGAGGTCGCGGAGTGCCCTTTTGCGCTTATTGTTTGAAGCGAATGTCTCGAAGATTGTCAATACTCTGAGGTCATCGTCTTGTGGGGGGTGTTGCTCTGGGATGTTTTTGGTGCGGATATCCTCGCCGCTCTTGGCCACTTGCCGGAGTATCCAACATGCTCTAAGGCTGTGGGTTGATATGGTATCCGGTATTGTGTGTATTTTGCAAGGCGCATCGAGCCATCCCTCCAGAACAGCTCCGCGCCCCATAACGGGCTTATATTTCTTTACTATTGGGCCGAGCGTGCCACGAGGGTGCGTCCTTTTCGCCTGAACGAGGGGTACGGTGCAAACCGGTGGTCCCCAGTGGGCTGCCTAAGTTTTCCTGGCACTTTTCATTGCGCAGTACTTGTGCACTATGGTTGCCAAGTCTGCGAAGTTTGTTACGCGACGGCGGTTGATGGCGTAGAGGAGTCCTTCATCCGTGCAATTGTTGCGGAACACTAAGATCGTATCTTCGTCGCAGCAATCTTTAATCTTGTTTTTGACAAGGAGGAATCTGGCCCAGAAGTGATGGACCGTTTCCTGAGACTGTTGTCGTATGTACATGATATCGCGTATATCCGGGTGTGTGGGTGGATTTAAATCTGAACCCTGACCCAATTTGGGATCCGGAGTTTGAGAAACTTTCGAATTTAATAGTTTGGGCTCCGGGATATCAACTGATTTTTCAGGCCCGGCGTCCGACTCTAGGTTCGGAGGACAGGGCGTGTCTGTCACGCCCAATATGCGATACTATCCTAAAGAGACTCGAAGGTCCCACCAAGGATAGAACCGCATATTGACACGCTTTTGCAAGGTGGATATCATTACATCAACATTACATAATATATGGGGATACATACAAGGCATACAAATGCCGCAAGAATACATCAATACATCATACATAAGATCAACATCCGACTACGGATGAAACACAAACAGAAGCTCAAACGACATCCACCCTGCTAGCCCAGGCTGCCGACCTGGAACCTATCCCCTGATCGAAGAGAAGCAGAAGAAGAACTCCAAAACAAGTAACATCGCTCTCGCGTCATGATCATCGCAATATCTGTACCTGCAACTGTTGTGGTAGTAATCTGTGAGCCACGAGGACTCAGCAATCCCATCACCATGGGTATCAAGACTAGCAAAGCTTAATGGGTAAGGAAGGGGTAAAGTGGTGAGGTTTCAGCAGCGACTAAGCATGTATGGTGGCTAACATACGCAAATAAGAGCAAGAAGAGAAGCAACAGAATGGTCGTGAAACTAGCAAGTATCAAGAAGTGATCCTGAACTCCTACTTACGTCAAACATAACCGAAAAACCGTGTTCACTTCCTGGATTACGCCGAAAAGAGACCATCATGGTTACACACGCGGTTGATGCGTTTTATTTATGTCAAGTGTCAAGTTCTCTACAACCGGACATTAACAAATTCCCATGTGCCACATATCCGCGGGCACGGCTCTCGAAAGTTTATACCCTACAGGGGTGTCCCAACTTAGCCCATTATAAGCTCTCATGGTCAACGAAGGATATTCCTTCTCCCAGGAAGAAATCCCGGTTTACAAGATATCTCGACAATGGTAAAACAAGACCGGCAAAGCCGCCCGAATGTGCCGACAAATCCCGATAGGAGCTGCACATATCTCGTTCTCAGGACACACCGGATAAGTCAAGCTACGAATAAAACCAGGCCTCGAGTTTCCCCGAGGTGGCCCCACAGGCTGCTCAGTTCGGACCAGCACTCAGAGGAGCGCTGGCCCAGGGGGGTTAAAATAAAGATGACCCTCGGGAGCGCGATTCCCAAGGGAAAAGAAATAGGTGATAGGCAAATGGTAAAACCAAGGTTGGGCCTTGCTGGAGGAGTTTTATTCAAAGAGAACTGTCAAGGGGTCCCCATAACACCCAACCGCGTTAGGGGCACTAAATCAAGGAACATAACACCGGTATGACGGAAACTAGGGCAGCAAGAGTGGAACAAAACACCAGGCATAAGGCCGAGCCCTCCACCCTTTACCAAGTATATAGATGCATTAATTAAATAAGAGATATTGTGATATCCCAACAAAATTCATGATATCCATGTTCCAACATAGAACAAACTTCTTCATCTTCACCTGGAACTAGCAACGTATAAGAGGGGCTGAGCAAAAGCGGTAACATAGCCAAACAATGGTTTGCTAGGAAGGGTGAAAAAGGTTAGAGGTTCATGGCAATTTGGGAGGCTTGAAGAGCAAGTGATAGGTAGCGCAGCATAGCGATAGAACGAAGCAACTAGCATAGCAATGATAGTAGTGAGATCCAGGGTAACGGTCATCTTGCCTGAAATCCCGCTAGGAAGAAGAACGAGTCCATGAAGAAGATGAAGCCGCGAAGACGTACCAAGCGCAGACGAACGAATCCTCACGATCGCAACGAAACAGGAACTAACGAGAAGGAGCACAACCGGAAAGAAGCAAACAACAAGGTAAACACACAACACATAAACAAGACATGATGCACAACCAAGTATGATGCATGACAAGGCTACATGAAGCTACTCATTGCAAGAGATGATGCATACAAGAACAACACATCAAAGCAAGTTTAAATGAGGCCGGAAACAACATATAACAATTCCGGTAAGTCCTCATATGCAAATTTCAAAATTGGTCCAGACCTGAATAAACCTTATGTTCAAGTTGTTAAACAGCAAGTTAAGATGCACCAAAATGATCTACACAAGATTCTAGTCAAGTTACATATTAAGTTCATTATATTTGGAGCTACGGCCTAGAAGATATGAGCAAAACAAGTTAAACATCGCATTGATGAAAATTGCATACAAACATCAAGCAAACACACTCAAAACATGGATGCAACATGATAAGATGAAACTACATGCAATTCTAAGCAAGTTTCATATAGAGCACACTCAAAACGGGGCAACGGTGCAACACATACACTCCAAACAAGATATAGCAACAATCTGTCCAAAACAGCAACTAGGCATCTAGCAAGCATCAAAACAATATGCTACAGCACCTCAACATGAAAACAAAAGGCATGGACATGATGTACAGGTAAAGCATGACAAAACATGAACACTGAGATATCTCCAGAAATCAATAGAACATGCTCCAAAGGACATGGCAAGATTGCAAATAATAACAGTTTCACAGACTCGGCAGAAATCACTGGACATGGCAGAAATAACATCAGCTTGCAATGTTTAGCGCTATCAAACAACATGCTACAGGAACAGATAATAGCACACAAAGGCATGGCATGAATATACTAATTGCATAGAACAAAAGTCCCTTATTGATCACGAGCCAAAAAGGCACAGAAGATATGATGGCACCCATGTAAACATATCAAGTTTCATAAACAGATTCAGACTTGGCAGAAAAACTGAGCATGGCATAAAAAGAATTATGAAGGCATCTTTGCGAGCTCAAATCACTCATCACAAAGCATTTCATGGAATTTGAAGGTAACTCAGAGTAAGAAGACATGTTCATGAAGCTAAAATTACAATAGAATAATCATAGGGCGCATGGATCACTAGCAAAACACATGGCAAAACTGAACTTAATGTTAACAGGCTGACAGCAACATTATTTAGCAATTTGAGAGCAAGATTACAACAAGCTAAAGCAGGATATAAATGCAACCAAAGACATGGTTTGATAGAGCATCACATGTATAGCAAAACATCCTTAGTGAACATCTCCATATTATGCACATATTAATTGGTAGCATCAAGAAAAGATAGCAACGTGATTTAACAGTTTCAGCATTGACAGAACATTAACAGGAAGTAGCCCACTTCACAAGCTTGATGCACTTACTACAGGGCACAGAAAAATACATTGATTGCACCACTGTAAAGATGGCATGGAGATGCTCCACAAACATGTAGACATCATGCTCATAGGATGCACACACAAAATGCAACGAAAATAACAAAACAGCAAGTTATATCAAGTTTCAGCAGTTAACATCATATAGCACTCTTGAAACGATGATTAGGGCGCCAAGATGAACTCTAATTAACATGAACCAATGGAACAAAATGAAGAGAACATCATGATGAACATTTTGACATATTACACGCAGCAAACGGAGCAACACACATGAAGTTATGGTAGGTCAAAGTATGCACCAGAATGATAAAGTTTAGGGACTCGGAAGAATTTGGACCTCGCGGGAAAGTCAACGCGGGCGGTGGATCTCGCCGGAACTTCGCCGGAGAAGGACGGGGACGACTGGCGGGGCTCGGGGACGGCGGGGCCGGATCGGTCCCGACCGGATCCGGGCGGTCGCCGGCCGACGACGAGGCGACGAGCGGCGGCGGGGCCGCGGGGACGTGGT